>NW_026512948.1:2500-84232 GCF_027579735.1 Bombina bombina | reverse complement strand
GCCCCCCCCCACACACACACACACAGCTCTCTAGCACTACCCACCCACACACACACACAGCTCTCCTACAACATCCCCACACACACACACACAGCTCTCCTACAATATCCCCACACACACACACACAGCTCTCTAGCACTATCCCCCCCCCCCCCACACACACACACACAGCTCTCTAGCACTACCCACCCACACACACACACAGCTCTCCTACAACATCCCCACACACACACACACAGCTCTCCTACAACATCCCCACACACACACACACACAGCTCTCCTACAATATCCCCCCCACACACACACACACACAGCTCTCTAGCACTATCCCCCCCACACACACACACACACAGCTCTCTAGCACTACCCACCCACACACACACACAGCTCTCCTACAACATCCCCACACACACACACACAGCTCTCTAGCACTATCCCCGACATTCAGCTCTCTTACTGCACCCTCTATAACCAGTTCTCTTACACTGATCCTCCATGTGCTTTCTTAACCCCCCATTGCTCTCATCTTGCGCTCAGACGTGAGTATGACATTGATGATGACTGTGACAGTCTTGCATGGGAGGAAACTGAAGAGACGCTGTTATTGTGGGAGGACTTCTCTGGATATGCAATGTCCACAGTGGAGCCACAAGCTGAGGTGAGACTCCAAACCCCTTAGCGATCCAACAAATCTCAGCCCCAGTTTATATATCTGAGGAACCCACCAAAGACCTCTCCTTGCTCTTTGTACAGCACTGGGCAGTAATAAGCTACTGCTGGGATCTGTTAGAGTGGGGGCTACAGGAGGACTTATCATCCCCTCTGGGACTCACTTTAGACCCCCCAATGTTATAAACCTCTGTATACTGTTATATACTAGTTACTGACCTGCTTGTCTATTACATAAATCTGTTTTACACTACTGTTATATACTAGTTACTGACCTGCTTGTCTATGACTTACCTCTACCTTACACTACTGTTATATACTAGTTACTGACCTGCTTGTCTATGACTTACCTCTACCTTACACTACTGTTATATACTAGTTACTGACCTGCTTGTCTATGACTTACCTCTATCTTACACTACTGTTATATACTAGTTACTGACCGGCTTGTCTATGACTTACCTCTACCTTACACTACTGTTATATACTAGTTACCGACCTGCTTGTCTATGACTTACCTCTACCTTACACTACTGTTATATACTAGTTACTGACCTGCTTGTCTATGACTTACCTCTACCTTACACTACTGTTATATACTAGTTACTGACCTGCTTGTCTATGACTTACCTCTACCTTACACTACTGTTATATACTAGTTACCGACCTGCTTGTCTATGACTTACCTCTACCTTACACTACTGTTATATACTAGTTACTGACCTGCTTGTCTATGACTTACCTCTATCTTACACTACTGTTATATACTAGATACTGACCTGCTTGTTTATGACTTACCTCTATCTTATACTACTGTTATATACTAGTTACTGACCTGCTTGTCTATGACTTACCTCTCTATACCTTACACTACTGTTATATACTAGTTACTGACCTGCTTGTCTATGACATACCTCTGTTTTACACTTTTGTTATATACTAGTTACTGACCTGCTTGTCTATGACTTACCTCTGTCTTACACTAGTTATATACTAGTTACTGACCTGCTTGTCTATGACTTACCTCTGTCTTACACTAGTTATATACTAGTTACTGACCTGCTTGTCTATGACTTACCTCTACCTTACACTACTGTTATATACTAGTTACTGACCTGCTTGTCTATGACTTACCTCTACCTTAAACTACTGTTATATACTAGTTACTGACCTGCTTGTCTATGACTTACCTCTACCTTACACTAGTTATATACTAGTTACTGACCTGCTTGTCTATGACTTACCTCTGTCTTACACTAGTTATATACTAGTTGCTGACCTGCTTGTCTATGACTTACCTCTGTCTTACACTAATTATATACTAGTTGCTGACCTGCTTGTCTATGACTTACCTCTACCTTACACTACTGTTATATACTAGTTACTGACCTGCTTGTCTATGACTTACCTCTATCTTACACTAGTTATATACTAGTTACTGACCTGCTTGTCTATGACTTACCTCTACCTTACACTACTGTTATATACTAGTTACTGACCTGCTTGTCTAGGACTTACCTCTGTCTTACACTACTGTTATATACTAGTTACTGACCTGCTTGTCTATGACTTACCTCTACCTTACACTACTGTTATATACTAGTTACTGACCTGCTTGTCTATGACTTACCTCTACCTTACACTACTGTTATATACTAGTTACTGACCTGCTTGTCTATGACTTACCTCTACCTTACACTACTGTTATATAATAATTACTGACCTGCTTGTCTATGACTTACCTCTGTCTTACACTAGTTATACAGTATACTAGTTGCTGACCTGCTTGTCTATGACTTACCTCTACCTTACACTACTGTTATATACTAGTTACTGATCTGCTTGTCTATGACTTACCTCCACCTTACACTACTGTTATATACTAGTTACTGATCTGCTTGTCTATGACTTTCCTCTGTCTTACACTAGTTATATACTAGTTGCTGGCCTGCTTGTCTATGACTTACCTCTACCTTACACTACTGTTATATACTAGTTACTGACCTGCTTGTCTATGACTTACCTCTACCTTACACTACTGTTATATACTAGTTACTGACCTGCTTGTCTGACTTACCTCTATCTTACACTAGTTATATACTAGTTACTGAACTGCTTGTCTGACTTACCTCTATCTTACACTAGTTATATACTAGTTACTGACCTGCTTGTCTATGACTTACCTCTACCTTACACTAGTTATATACTAGTTACTGACCTGCTTGTCTATGACTTACCTCTACCTTACACTACTGTTATATACTAGTTACTCACCTGCTTGTCTATGACTTACCTCTGTTTTACACTACTGTTATATACTAGTTACTGACCTGCTTGTCTATGACTTACCTCTACCTTAAACTACTGTTATATACTAGTTACTGACCTGCTTGTCTATGACTTACCTCTGTCTTACACTAGTTATATACTAATTACTGACCTGCTTGTCTATGACTTACCTCTGTCTTACACTAGTTATATACTTGTTACTGACCTGCTTGTCTATGACTTACCTCTACCTTACACTACTGTTATATACTAGTTACTGACCTGCTTGTCTATGACTTACCTCTACCTCACACTACTGTTATATACTAGTTACTGACCTGCTTGTCTATGACTTACCTCTACCTTACACTACTGTTATATACTAGTTACTGACCTCCTTGTCTATGACTTACCTCTACCTTACACTAGCAATATACTAGTTACTGACCTGCTTGTCTATGACTTACCTCTACCTTACACTAGTTATATACTAGTTACTGACCTGCTTGTCTATGACTTACCTCTGTCTTACACTACTGTTATATACTAGTTACTGACCTGCTTGTCTATGACTTACCTCTGTCTTACACTAGTTATATACTAGTTACTGACCTGCTTGTCTATGACTTACCTCTACCTTACACTACTGTTATATACTAGATACTGACCTGCTTGTTTATGACTTACCTCTGTCTTACACTACTGTTATATACTAGTTACTAACCTACTTGTCTATGACTTACCTCAGTCTTACACTACTGTTATATACTAGTTACTGACCTGCTTGTCTATGACTTACCTCTACCTTACACTACTGTTATATACTAGTTACTGACCTGCTTGTCTATGACTTACCTCTATCTTACACTACTGTTATATATTAGTTACTGACCTGCTTGTCTATGGCTTACGCTACCTTACACTACTGTTATATACTAGTTACTGACCTGCTTGTCTATGACTTACCTCTACCTTACACTACTGTTATATACTAGTTACTGACCTGCTTGTCTATGACGTACCTCTACCTTACACTACTGTTATATACTAGTTACTGACCTGCTTGTCTATGACTTACCTCTACCTTACACTACTGTTATATACTAGTTACTGACCTGCTTGTCTATGACTTACCTCTACCTTACACTACTGTTATATACTAGTTACCGACCTGCTTGTCTATGACTTACCTCTACCTTACACTACTGTTATATACTAGTTACTGACCTGCTTGTCTATGACTTACCTCTATCTTACACTACTGTTATATACTAGATACTGACCTGCTTGTTTATGACTTACCTCTATCTTACACTACTGTTATATACTAGTTACTGACCTGCTTGTCTATGACTTACCTCTCTATACCTTACACTACTGTTATATACTAGTTACTGACCTGCTTGTCTATGACATACCTCTGTTTTACACTTTTGTTATATACTAGTTACTGACCTGCTTGTCTATGACTTACCTCTGTCTTACACTAGTTATATACTAGTTACTGGCCTGCTTGTCTATGACTTACCTCTGTCTTACACTAGTTATATACTAGTTACTGACCTGCTTGTCTATGACTTACCTCTACCTTACACTACTGTTATATACTAGTTACTGACCTGCTTGTCTATGACTTACCTCTACCTTACACTACTGTTATATACTAGTTACTGACCTGCTTGTCTATGACTTACCTCTACCTTACACTAGTTATATACTAGTTACTGACCTGCTTGTCTATGACTTACCTCTGTCTTACACTAGTTATATACTAGTTGCTGACCTGCTTGTCTATGACTTACCTCTGTCTTACACTAATTATATACTAGTTGCTGACCTGCTTGTCTATGACTTACCTCTACCTTACACTACTGTTATATACTAGTTACTGACCTGCTTGTCTATGACTTACCTCTATCTTACACTAGTTATATACTAGTTACTGACCTGCTTGTCTATGACTTACCTCTACCTTACACTACTGTTATATACTAGTTACTGACCTGCTTGTCTAGGACTTACCTCTGTCTTACACTACTGTTATATACTAGTTACTGACCTGCTTGTCTATGACTTACCTCTACCTTACACTACTGTTATATACTAGTTACTGACCTGCTTGTCTATGACTTACCTCTACCTTACACTACTGTTATATACTAGTTACTGACCTGCTTGTCTATGACTTACCTCTACCTTACACTACTGTTATATAATAATTACTGACCTGCTTGTCTATGACTTACCTCTGTCTTACACTAGTTATACAGTATACTAGTTGCTGACCTGCTTGTCTATGACTTACCTCTACCTTACACTACTGTTATATACTAGTTACTGATCTGCTTGTCTATGACTTACCTCCACCTTACACTACTGTTATATACTAGTTACTGATCTGCTTGTCTATGACTTTCCTCTGTCTTACACTAGTTATATACTAGTTGCTGGCCTGCTTGTCTATGACTTACCTCTACCTTACACTACTGTTATATACTAGTTACTGACCTGCTTGTCTATGACTTACCTCTACCTTACACTACTGTTATATACTAGTTACTGACCTGCTTGTCTGACTTACCTCTATCTTACACTAGTTATATACTAGTTACTGAACTGCTTGTCTGACTTACCTCTATCTTACACTAGTTATATACTAGTTACTGACCTGCTTGTCTATGACTTACCTCTACCTTACACTAGTTATATACTAGTTACTGACCTGCTTGTCTATGACTTACCTCTACCTTACACTACTGTTATATACTAGTTACTCACCTGCTTGTCTATGACTTACCTCTGTTTTACACTACTGTTATATACTAGTTACTGACCTGCTTGTCTATGACTTACCTCTACCTTAAACTACTGTTATATACTAGTTACTGACCTGCTTGTCTATGACTTACCTCTGTCTTACACTAGTTATATACTAATTACTGACCTGCTTGTCTATGACTTACCTCTACCTTACACTACTGTTATATACTAGTTACTGACCTGCTTGTCTATGACTTACCTCTACCTCACACTACTGTTATATACTAGTTACTGACCTGCTTGTCTATGACTTACCTCTACCTTACACTACTGTTATATACTAGTTACTGACCTCCTTGTCTATGACTTACCTCTACCTTACACTAGCAATATACTAGTTACTGACCTGCTTGTCTATGACTTACCTCTACCTTACACTAGTTATATACTAGTTACTGACCTGCTTGTCTATGACTTACCTCTGTCTTACACTACTGTTATATACTAGTTACTGACCTGCTTGTCTATGACTTACCTCTGTCTTACACTAGTTATATACTAGTTACTGACCTGCTTGTCTATGACTTACCTCTACCTTACACTACTGTTATATACTAGTTACTAACCTACTTGTCTATGACTTACCTCAGTCTTACACTACTGTTATATACTAGTTACTGACCTGCTTGTCTATGACTTACCTCTACCTTACACTACTGTTATATACTAGTTACTGACCTGCTTGTCTATGACTTACCTCTATCTTACACTACTGTTATATATTAGTTACTGACCTGCTTGTCTATGGCTTACGCTACCTTACACTACTGTTATATACTAGTTACTGACCTGCTTGTCTATGACTTACCTCTACCTTACACTACTGTTATATACTAGTTACTGACCTGCTTGTCTATGACGTACCTCTACCTTACACTACTGTTTTATACTAGTTACTGACCTGCTTGTCTATGACTTACCTCTGTCTTACACTAGTTATATAATAGTTACTGACCTGCTTGTTTATGACTTACCTCTACCTTACACTAGTTATATACTAGTTACTGACCTGCTTGTCTATGACTTACCTCTACCTTACACTAGTTATATACTAGTTACTGACCTGCTTGTCTATGACTTACCTCTGTCTTACACTAATTATATACTAGTTACTGACCTGCTTGTCTATGACTTACCTCTATCTTACACTAGTTATATACTAGTTACTGACCTGCTTGTTTATGAGTTACCTCTACCTTACACTACTGTTATATACTAGTTACTGACCTGCTTGTCTATGACTTACCTCTACCTTACACTAGTTATATACTATTTACTGACCTGCTTGTCTATGACTTACCTCTGTCTTACACTAGTTATATACTAGTTACTGACCTCCTTGTCTATGACTTACCTTTACCTTACACTAGTTATATACTAGTTACTTACCTGCTTGTTTATGAGTTACCTCTGTCTTACACTAGTTATATACTAGTTACTGACCTGCTTGTCTATGACTTACCTCTGTCTTACACTAGTTATATACTAGTTGCTGACCTGCTTGTCTATGACTTACCTCTGTCTTACACTAATTATATACTAGTTGCTGACCTGCTTGTCTATGACTTACCTCTGTCTTACACTAGTTGTATACTAGTTACTGACCTGCTTGTCTATGACTTACCTCTACCTTACACTACTGTTATATACTAGTTACTGACCTGCTTGTCTATGACTTACCTCTATCTTACACTACTGTTATATACTAGTTACTGACCTGCTTGTCTATGACTTACCTCTACCTTACACTACTGTTATATACTAGTTACTGACCTCCTTGTCTATGACTTACCTCTACCTTACACTAGCAATATACTAGTTACTGACCTGCTTGTCTATGACTTACCTCTACCTTACACTAGTTATATACTAGTTACTGACCTGCTTGTCTATGACTTACCTCTGTCTTACACTACTGTTATATACTAGTTACTGACCTGCTTGTCTATGACTTACCTCTGTCTTACACTAGTTATATACTAGTTACTGACCTGCTTGTCTATGACTTACCTCTACCTTACACTACTGTTATATACTAGTTACTAACCTACTTGTCTATGACTTACCTCAGTCTTACACTACTGTTATATACTAGTTACTGACCTGCTTGTCTATGACTTACCTCTGTTTTACACTACTGTTATATACTAGTTACTGACCTGCTTGTCTATGACTTACCTCTGTCTTACACTAGTTATATACTAGTTACTGACCTGCTTGTCTATGACTTACCTCTGTCTTACACTAGTTATATACTAGTTACTGACCTGCTTGTTTATGACTTACCTCTACCTTACACTACTGTTATATACTAGTTACTGACCTGCTTGTCTATGACTTGCCTCTACCTTACACTATTGTTCCATACTAGTTACTGACCTGCTTGTCTATGACTTACCTCTACCTTACACTACTGTTACATACTAGTTGCTGACCTGCTTGTCTATGACTTACCTCTACCTTACACTACTGTTATATACTAGTTACTGACCTGGTTGTCTATGACTTACCTCTACCTTACACTACTGTTATATACTAGTTACTGACCTGGTTGTCTATGACTTACCTCTACCTTACACTACTGTTATATACTAGTTACTGACCTGCTTGTCTATGACTTACCTCTACCTTACACTACTGTTATATACTAGTTACTGACCTGCTTGTCTATGACTTACCTCTATCTTACACTACTGTTATATATTAGTTACTGACCTGCTTGTCTATGGCTTACGCTACCTTACACTACTGTTATATACTAGTTACTGACCTGCTTGTCTATGACTTACCTCTACCTTACACTACTGTTATATACTAGTTACTGACCTGCTTGTCTATGACGTACCTCTACCTTACACTACTGTTATATACTAGTTACTGACCTGCTTGTCTATGACTTACCTCTGTCTTACACTAGTTATATACTAGTTACTGACCTGCTTGTCTATGACTTACCTCTGTCTTACACTAGTTATATACTAGTTACTGACCTGCTTGTCTATGGCTTACTCTACCTTACACTACTGTTATATACTAGTTACTGACCTGCTTGTCTATGACTTACCTCTACCTTACACTAGTTATATACTATTTACTGAACTGCTTGTCTATGACTTACCTCTGTCTTACACTAGTTATATACTAGTTACTGACCTCCTTGTCTATGACTTACCTTTACCTTACACTAGTTATATACTAGTTACTTACCTGCTTGTTTATGACTTACCTCTGTCTTACACTACTGTTATATACTAGTTACTGACCTGCTTGTCTATGACTTACCTCTGTCTTACACTACTGTTATATACTAGTTACTGACCTGCTTGTCTATGACTTACCTCTACCTTACACTAGTTATATACTAGTTACTGACCTGCTTGTCTATGACTTACCTCAATCTTACACTACTGTTATATACTAGTTGCTGACCTGCTTGTCTATTACTTACTTCTATCTTACACTAGTTATATACTAGTTACTGACCTGCTTGTCTATGGCTTACCTCTACCTTACACTACTGTTATATACTAGTTACTGACCTGCTTGTCTATGACTTACCTCTACCTTACACTACTGTTATATACTAGTTACTGACCCGCTTGTCTATGACTTACCTCTGTCTTACACTACTGTTATATACTAGTTACTGACCTGCTTGTCTATGACTTACCTCTACCTTACACTACTGTTATATACTAGTTACTGACCTGCTTGTCTATGACTTACCTCTACCTTACACTACTGCTATATACTAGTTACTGACCTGCTTGTCTATGACTTACCTCTGTCTTACACTACTGTTATATACTAGTTACTGACCTGCTTGTCTATGACTTACCTCTGTCTTAAACTAGTTATATACTAGTTACTGACCTGCTTGTCTATGACTTACCTCTACCTTACACTAGTTATATACTAGTTACTGACCTGCTTGTCTATGACTTACCTCTGTCTTACAATACTGTTATATACTAGTTACTGACCTGCTTGTCTAGGACTTACCTCTGTCTTACACTAGTTATATACTAGTTACTGACCTGCTTGTCTATGACTTAACTCTGTCTTACACTAGTTATATACTAGTTACTGACCTGCTTGTCTATGACTTACCTCTACCTTGCACTACTGTTATATACTAGTTACTGACCTGCTTGTCTATGACTTACCTCTACCTTACACTACTGTTATATACTAGTTACTGACCTGCTTGTCTATGACTTACCTCTACCTTACACTACTGTTATATACTAGTTACTGACCTGCTTGTCTATGATTTACCTCTACCTTACACTACTGTTATATACTAGTTACTGACCTGCTTGTCTATGACTTACCTCTACCTTACACTACTGTTATATACTAGTTACTGACCTGCTTGTCTATGACTTACCTCTACCTTACACTACTGTTATATACTAGTTACTGACCTGCTTGTCTATGACTTACCTCTACCTTACACTACTGTTATATACTAGTTACTGACCTGCTTGTCTATGACTTACCTCTACCTTACACTACTGCTATATACTAGTTACTGACCTGCTTGTCTATGACTTACCTCTACCTTACACTACTGTTATATACTAGTTACTGACCTGCTTGTCTATGACTTACCTCTACCTTACACTACTGTTATATACTAGTTACTGACCTGCTTGTCTATGACTTACCTCTACCTTACACTACTGTTATATACTCGTTACTGACCTGCTTGTCTAGGACTTACCTCTACCTTACACTACTGTTATATACTAGTTACTGACCTGCTTGTCTATGACTTACCTCTACCTTACACTACTGCTATATACTAGTTACTGACCTGCTTGTCTATGACTTACCTCTGTCTTACACTACTGTTATATACTAGTTACTGACCTGCTTGTCTATGACTTACCTCTACCTTACACTACTGTTATATACTCGTTACTGACCTGCTTGTCTAGGACTTACCTCTACCTTACACTACTGTTATATACTAGTTACTGACCTGCTTGTCTATGACTTACCTCTACCTTACACTACTGCTATATACTAGTTACTGACCTGCTTGTCTATGACTTACCTCTACCTTACACTACTGCTATATACTAGTTACTGACCTGCTTTTCTATGACTTACCTCTACCTTACACTACTGTTATATACTAGTTACTGACCTGCTTGTCTATGACTTACCTCTACCTTACACTACTGTTATATACTAGTTACTGACCTGCTTGTCTATGACTTACCTCTACCTTACACTACTGTTATATACTAGTTACTGACCTGCTTGTCTAGGACTTACCTCTACCTTACACTACTGTTATATACTAGTTACTGACCTGCTTGTCTATGACTTACCTCTGTCTTACACTAGTTATATACTAGTTACTGACCTGCTTGTCTATGACTTACCTCTACCTTACACTACTGTTATATACTAGTTACTAACCTGCTTGTCTATGACTTACCTCTACCTTACACTACTGCTATATACTAGTTACTGACCTGCTTGTCTATGACTTACCTCTACCTTACACTACTGTTATATACTAGTTACTGACCTGCTTGTCTATGGCTTACTCTACCTTACACTACTGTTATATACTAGTTACTGAACTGCTTGTCTATGACTTACCTCTACCTTACACTACTGTTATATACTAGTTACTAACCTGCTTGTCTATGACTTACCTCTATCTTACACTACTGTTATATATTAGTTACTGACCTGCTTGTCTATGGCTTACGCTACCTTACACTACTGTTATATATTAGTTACTGACCTGCTTGTCTATGACTTACCTCTACCTTACACTAGTTATATAATAGTTACTGACCTGCTTGTCTATGACTTACCTCTAGTTATATACTAGTTACTGACCTGCTTGTCTATGACTTACCTCTGTCTTACACTAATTATATACTAGTTACTGACCTGCTTGTCTATGACTTACCTCTATCTTACACTAGTTATATACTAGTTACTGACCTGCTTGTTTATGAGTTACCTCTACCTTACACTACTGTTACATACTAGTTACTGACCTGCTTGTCTATGACTTACCTCTACCTTACACTACTGCTATATACTAGTTACTGACCTGCTTGTCTATGACTTACCTCTACCTTACACTACTGTTATATACTAGTTACTGACCTGCTTGTCTATGACTTACCTCTCTCTACCATACACTACTGTTATATACTAGTTACTGACCTGCTTGTCTATGACTTACCTCTACCTTACACTACTGTTATATACTAGTTACTGACCTGCTTGTCTAGGACTTACCTCTACCTTACACTACTGTTATATACTAGTTACTGACCTGCTTGTCTAGGACTTACCTCTACCTTACACTACTGTTATATACTAGTTACTGACCTGCTTGTCTATGACGTACCTCTACCTTACACTACTGTTATATACTAGTTACTGACCTGCTTGTCTATGACTTACCTCTGTCTTACACTAGTTATATACTAGTTACTGACCTGCTTGTCTATGACTTACCTCTACCTTACACTACTGTTATATACTAGTTACTGACCTGCTTGTCTATGACTTACCTCTATCTTACACTACTGTTATATACTAGTTACTGACCTGCTTGTCTATGACTTACCTCTGTCTTACACTAGTTATATACTAGTTACTGACCTGCTTGTCTATGACTTACCTCTACCTTACACTACTGTTATATACTAGTTACTGACCTGCTTGTCTATGACTTACCTCTACCTTACACTACTGTTATATACTAGTTACTGACCTGCTTGTCTATGACTTACCTCTACCTTACACTACTGTTATATACTAGTTACTGACCTGCTTGTCTATGACTTACCTCTACCTTACACTAGTTATATACTAGTTACTGACCTGCTTGTCTATGGCTTACCTCTACCTTACACTACTGTTATATACTAGTTACTGACCTGCTTGTCTATGACTTACCTCTACCTTACACTACTGTTATATACTAGTTACTGACCTGCTTGTCTATGACTTACCTCTGTCTTACACTAGTTATATACTAGTTACTGACCTGCTTGTCTATGACTTACCTCTACCTTACACTACTGTTATATACTAGTTACTGACCTGCTTGTCTATGACTTACCTCTATCTTACACTACTGTTATATACTAGTTACTGACCTGCTTGTCTATGACTTACCTCTGTCTTACACTAGTTATATACTAGTTACTGACCTGCTTGTCTATGACTTACCTCTACCTTACACTACTGTTATATACTAGTGTGACGAAACCAATCTCGCCACTGTACATTGGAGGGCCTGTTATAGAACATTCTTTGGGCTGGAGGTACATGGGCTTAAGGATACCCAGAGACTGCATGGAAATATGGAATTTTATATGCTGGACACCCCATGTACTTTCATAACTCTGTCTTATGTCTATGTCACCCTGTATCCATAAATACAGGATGGGTACAGGGTGTGAGTGCACCTTTTGGGAGCAATTGTGACTCTATAAGCCAAGTGGGCATAAAAGACTTTATAGCTAATAAGAACTGTTCCTATATTCTGTAATAAGATGTATTCTATGTATGTTTCAGATCTGATTGTGTCTCAGGAGTCTGTCTGGGTAAACTGATTGTGTCCTTGTGTGATTATGTTAACTAGACTGCCCAACATCAGATTGTCTGAGTAAACGTTCTTCCCTAGTTAATTAACTTAATATGTTAATCTGTTTTACCTGTGAATAGACAATTGTTAGAGGTTTGATGCATTGTTCATATGTTTGCTTTACTGTTAAACCCATGGCCTCTGTAACCTGAAGCCAGGGTGTATAAATCTGTGTGCTGCCTTCAAATAAAGTAGTCTTTCTGTTTTAAACCTGAAATGTGGAGCTTGGTCTCATGTTTGCAGGGAAACTGATCAAGGTTGTGAAGTGCTGATTCTGTATGCAGGACATTGTTCATCTGGTATTAACCCTTGGTACACTGTTGGTACCGTAACATTGGTGGCAGCGGTGGGATTGATCCTACAGCCAGAAGGACAGCTACAGGAGACACCATTCCGTGGATTTACAAGTTGGGGGCAACGCATGTCCCAGTACAGCGACCCTAAAAGCAACAGAATGGAACCAGCGGTGTTATATGAGGAGGAGGACCTGGATGGCCGGGATGCATTAAGGAAAGGCATCTGGTACCAGGCCCTGGATAATGTACAATACCAGCAGGGTAAGAGTCTCCCCAGTGAAGAGCAGCGGTTGCAGAAGCAAGTGGCCCTGCGGATGCCCTTCCTGGGAGAGCAGCCCCTGGAGGAATGGGTGAAGGCACTAGAGCACCGGGTATGGCAGGAGCTATGGCTGGAGGATGCCTACCAGGCGCTCTGGTGGTATATGGCACAGTATATACCCTGGACAGCTGAGCATGACAAACCAGAGGGAGAGGAGTTTGATGGTCCTGGCTTGTTATGGGAGTCCTTTGCAGAGCCTGACTTTGGGAGCCCTGCGCAGACCAGACTTCAGGACATTTTCTATGAGAGGGAGGCTAGGCATGACTGGGCTGACCCCCATGAAGTAGAGCCAGACCTGGCTCACTTAGCAGCCCTGGAGTGGGAACTGGAGCAGGACTACCGAGATCTCTTCCACTCCATTGGGAAGGCTCAGCAGGACAGCAAGGTGAAAGACCCAGATCCAGACCCATTCAGCTGGGAAGATATTGTGGAGATTTACTGGGAAGGACCCCAGGTGGCCGGTGGAGATAGGACCGAGGTCTCTCCACCGGTCCTGCAGGGAATTGGGAGCCCAGACTCCATTCCCCAGCGGCAGGCTGAGTTACAGGGGGCAGAGACAGTTGGTCCTGTCCCCCAGCAGCAGAGGAATATACAGGGAATTGGGAGCCCAGACTCCATTCCCCAGCGGCAGGCTGCGTTACAAGGGGTAGGGACAGTTGGTCCTGTCCCCCAGCAACAGGGCTGTTTAGCCAAAGGGGAGATGATCGGTCTCCCCCCTCCAGCAACCAGGCTCCCACCAGGCTACTTCCATGGTAGTGCTGGCACCCGGGCAGAGTACAGCTGGTCTCTGCCCACCTCGCAACCCACCAATTCAGCGTGCCAGTCCCCCACACAGCTGTGGTGAGGCACCTGGACATGGACAAGTTTTCAGGTGTAGTAACCATTTATTGTGGGTGGGCTGTACTACTAATTGTGTTTTATGGGTGGGTTGCTGGACTAACCAGGGCACTGACCGACAGGAGGTCAGATACCCTGTTAGTCTGTTTGGAAAAGGGGAGAGATGTGACGAAACCAATCTCGCCACTGTACATTGGAGGGCCTGTTATAGAACATTCTTTGGGCTGGAGGTACATGGGCTTAAGGATACCCAGAGACTGCATGGAAATATGGAATTTTATATGCTGGACACCCCATGTACTTTCATAACTCTGTCTTATGTCTATGTCACCCTGTATCCATAAATACAGGATGGGTACAGGGTGTGAGTGCACCTTTTGGGAGCAATTGTGACTCTATAAGCCAAGTGGGCATAAAAGACTTTATAGCTAATAAGAACTGTTCCTATATTCTGTAATAAGATGTATTCTATGTATGTTTCAGATCTGATTGTGTCTCAGGAGTCTGTCTGGGTAAACTGATTGTGTCCTTGTGTGATTATGTTAACTAGACTGCCCAACATCAGATTGTCTGAGTAAACGTTCTTCCCTAGTTAATTAACTTAATATGTTAATCTGTTTTACCTGTGAATAGACAATTGTTAGAGGTTTGATGCATTGTTCATATGTTTGCTTTACTGTTAAACCCATGGCCTCTGTAACCTGAAGCCAGGGTGTATAAATCTGTGTGCTGCCTTCAAATAAAGTAGTCTTTCTGTTTTAAACCTGAAATGTGGAGCTTGGTCTCATGTTTGCAGGGAAACTGATCAAGGTTGTGAAGTGCTGATTCTGTATGCAGGACATTGTTCATCTGGTATTAACCCTTGGTACACTGTTGGTACCGTAACAACTAGTTACTGACCTGCTTGTCTATGACTTACCTCTACCTTACACTACTGTTATATACTAGTTACTGACCTGCTTGTCTAGGACTTACCTCTACCTTACACTACTGTTATATACTAGTTACTGACCTGCTTGTCTATGACGTACCTCTACCTTACACTACTGTTATATACTAGTTACTGACCTGCTTGTCTATGACTTACCTCTACCTTACACTACTGTTATATACTAGTTACTGACCTGCTTGTCTATGACTTACCTCTACCTTACAGTACTGTTATATACTAGTTACTGACCTGCTTGTCTATGACTTACCTCTGTCTTACACTAGTTATATACTAGTTACTGACCTGCTTGTCTATGACTTACCTCTGTCTTACACTAGTTATATACTAGTTACTGACCTGCTTGTCTATGACTTACCTCTACCTTACACTACTGTTATATACTAGTTACTGACCTGCTTGTCTATGACTTACCTCTGTCTTACACTAGTTATATACTAGTTACTGACCTGCTTGTCTATGACTTACCTCTACCTTACACTACTGTTATATACTAGTTACTGACCTGCTTGTCTATGACTTACCTCTCTATACCTTACACTACTGTTATATACTAGTTACTGACCTGCTTGTCTATGACTTACCTCTACCTTACACTACTGTTATATACTAGTTACTGACCTGCTTGTCTAGGACTTACCTCTACCTTACACTACTGTTATATACTAGTTACTGACCTGCTTGTCTATGACTTACCTCTACCTTACACTACTGTTATATACTAGTTACTGACCTGCTTGTCTATGACTTCCCTCTACCTTACACTACTGCTATATACTAGTTACTGACCTGCTTGTCTATGACTTACCTCTACCTTACACTACTGTTATATACTAGTTACTGACCTGCTTGTCTATGACTTACCTCTACCTTACACTACTGTTATATACTAGTTACTGACCTGCTTGTCTGACTTACCTCTACCTTACACTACTGTTATATACTAGTTACTGACCTGCTTGTCTGACTTACCTCTGTCTTACACTAGTTATATACTAGTTACTGACCTGCTTGTCTATGACTTACCTCTACCTTACACTACTGTTATATACTAGTTACTGACCTGCTTGTCTATGACTTACCTCTACCTTACACTACTGTTATATACTAGTTACTGACCTGCTTGTCTATGACTTACCTCTACCTTACACTACTGTTATATACTAGTTACTGAACTGCTTGTCTATGACTTACCTCTACCTTACACTACTGTTATATACTAGTTACTGACCTGCTTGTCTATGACTTACCTCTACCTTACACTACTGTTATATACTAGTTACTGACCTGCTTATCTATGACTTACCTCTGTCTTACACTAGTTATATACTAGTTGCTGACCTGTTTGTCTATGACTTACCTCTACCTTACACTACTGTTATATACTAGTTACTGACCTGCTTGTCTATGACTTACCTCTACCTTACACTACTGTTATATACTAGTTACTGACCTGCTTGTCTAGGACTTAACTCTGTCTTACACTAGTTATATACTAGTTACTGACCTGCTTGTCTATGACTTAACTCTACCTTACACTACTGTTATATACTAGTTACTGACCTGCTTGTCTATGACTTACCTCTACCTTACACTACTGCTATATACTAGTTACTGACCTGCTTGTCTATGACTTACCTCTACCTTACACTACTGTTATATACTAGTTACGGACCTGCTTGTCTATGACTTACCTCTACCTTACACTACTGTTATATACTAGTTACTGACCTGCTTGTCTATGACTTACCTCTGTCTTACACTAGTTATATACTAGTTTCTGACCTGCTTGTCTATGACTTACCTCTGTCTTACACTAGTTATATACTTGTTACTGACCTGCTTGTCTATGACTTACCTCTACCTTGCACTACTGTTATATACTAGTTACTGACCTGCTTGTCTATGACGTACCTCTACCTTACAGTACTGTTATATACTAGTTACTGACCTGCTTGTCTATGACTTACCTCTGTCTTACACTAGTTATATACTAGTTACTGACCTGCTTGTCTAGGACTTACCTCTACCTTACACTACTGTTATATACTAGTTACTGACCTGCTTGTCTATGACTTACCTCTACCTTACACTACTGTTATATACTAGTTACTGACCTGCTTGTCTATGACTTACCTCTACCTTACACTACTGTTATATACTAGTTACTGACCTGCTTGTCTATGACTTACCTCTACCTTACACTACTGTTATATACTAGTTACTGACCTGCTTGTCTATGACTTACCTCTGTCTTACACTAGTTATATCTTAGTTACTGACCTGCTTGTCTATGACTTACCTCTACCTTACACTACTGTTATATACTAGTTACTGACCTGCTTGTCTATGACTTACCTCTACCTTACACTACTGTTATATACTAGTTACTGACCTGCTTGTCTATGACTTACCTCTACCTTACACTACTGTTATATACTAGTTACTGACCTGCTTGTCTATGACTTACCTCTACCTTACACTAGTTATATACTAGTTACTGACCTGCTTGTCTATGGCTTACCTCTACCTTACACTACTGTTATATACTAGTTACTGACCTGCTTGTCTATGACTTACCTCTACCTTACACTACTGTTATATACTAGTTACTGACCTGCTTGTCTATGACTTACCTCTGTCTTACACTAGTTATATACTAGTTACTGACCTGCTTGTCTATGACTTACCTCTACCTTACACTACTGTTATATACTAGTTACTGACCTGCTTGTCTATGACTTACCTCTATCTTACACTACTGTTATATACTAGTTACTGACCTGCTTGTCTATGACTTACCTCTGTCTTACACTAGTTATATACTAGTTACTGACCTGCTTGTCTATGACTTACCTCTACCTTACACTACTGTTATATACTAGTTACTGACCTGCTTGTCTATGACTTACCTCTACCTTACACTACTGTTATATACTAGTTACTGACCTGCTTGTCTAGGACTTACCTCTACCTTACACTACTGTTATATACTAGTTACTGACCTGCTTGTCTATGACGTACCTCTACCTTACACTACTGTTATATACTAGTTACTGACCTGCTTGTCTATGACTTACCTCTACCTTACACTACTGTTATATACTAGTTACTGACCTGCTTGTCTATGACTTACCTCTACCTTACAGTACTGTTATATACTAGTTACTGACCTGCTTGTCTATGACTTACCTCTGTCTTACACTAGTTATATACTAGTTACTGACCTGCTTGTCTATGACTTACCTCTGTCCTTACACTACGTTATATACTAGTTACTGACCTGCTTGTCTATGACTTACCTCTACCTTACACTACTGTTATATACTAGTTACTGACCTGCTTGTCTATGACTTACCTCTGTCTTACACTAGTTATATACTAGTTACTGACCTGCTTGTCTATGACTTACCTCTACCTTACACTACTGTTATATACTAGTTACTGACCTGCTTGTCTATGACTTACCTCTCTATACCTTACACTACTGTTATATACTAGTTACTGACCTGCTTGTCTATGACTTACCTCTACCTTACACTACTGTTATATACTAGTTACTGACCTGCTTGTCTAGGACTTACCTCTACCTTACACTACTGTTATATACTAGTTACTGACCTGCTTGTCTATGACTTACCTCTACCTTACACTACTGTTATATACTAGTTACTGACCTGCTTGTCTATGACTTACCTCTACCTTACACTACTGCTATATACTAGTTACTGACCTGCTTGTCTATGACTTACCTCTACCTTACACTACTGTTATATACTAGTTACTGACTGCTTGTCTATGACTTACCTCTACCTTACACTACTGTTATATACTAGTTACTGACCTGCTTGTCTATGACTTACCTCTACCTTACACTACTGTTATATACTAGTTACTGACCTGCTTGTCTATGACTTACCTCTGTCTTACACTACTGTTATATACTAGTTGACTGACCTGTTTGTCTATGACTTACCTCTACCTTACACTACTGTTATATACTAGTTACTGACCTGCTTGTCTATGACTTACCTCTACCTTACACTACTGTTATATACTAGTTACTGACCTGCTTGTCTAGGACTTAACTCTGTCTTACACTAGTTATATACTAGTTACTGACCTGCTTGTCTATGACTTACCTCTACCTTACACTACTGTTATATACTAGTTACTGACCTGCTTGTCTATGACTTACCTCTACCTTACACTACTGCTATATACTAGTTACTGACCTGCTTGTCTATGACTTACCTCTACCTTACACTACTGTTATATACTAGTTACGGACCTGCTTGTCTATGACTTACCTCTACCTTACACTACTGTTATATACTAGTTACTGACCTGCTTGTCTATGACTTACCTCTGTCCTTACACTAGTTATATACTAGTTTCTGACCTGCTTGTCTATGACTTACCTCTGTCTTACACTAGTTATATACTAGTTACTGACCTGCTTGTCTATGACTTACCTCTACCTTGCACTACTGTTATATACTAGTTACTGACCTGCTTGTCTATGACGTACCTCTACCTTACAGTACTGTTATATACTAGTTACTGACCTGCTTGTCTATGACTTACCTCTGTCTTACACTAGTTATATACTAGTTACTGACCTGCTTGTGTAGGACTTACCTCTACCTTACACTACTGTTATATACTAGTTACTGACCTGCTTGTCTATGACTTACCTCTACCTTACACTACTGTTATATACTAGTTACTGACCTGCTTGTCTAGGACTTACCTCTGTCTTACACTACTGTTATATACTAGTTACTGACCTGCTTGTCTATGACTTACCTCTACCTTACACTACTGTTATATACTAGTTACTGACCTGCTTGTCTATGACTTACCTCTACCTTACACTACTGTTATATACTAGTTACTGACCTGCTTGTCTATGACTTACCTCTGTTTTACACTACTGTTATATACTAGTGACTGACCTGCTTGTCTATGACTTACCTCTACCTTACACTACTGTTATATACTAGTTACTGACCTGCTTGTCTATGACTTACCTCTACCTTACACTACTGTTATATACTAGTTACTGATCTGCTTGTCTATGACTTACCTCTACCTTACACTACTGTTATATACTAGTTACTGACCTGCTTGTCTATGACTTACCTCTACCTTACACTACTGTTATATACTAGTTACTGACCTGCTTGTCTATGACTTACCTCTACCTTACACTACTGTTATATACTAGTTACTGACCTGCTTGTCTATGACTTACCTCTACCTTACACTACTGTTATATACTAGTTACTGACCTGCTTGTCTATGACGTACCTCTACCTTACAGTACTGTTATATACTAGTTACTGACCTGCTTGTCTATGACTTACCTCTGTCTTACACTAGTTATATACTAGTTTCTGACCTGCTTGTCTATGACTTACCTCTACCTTACACTACTGTTATATACTAGTTACTGACCTGCTTGTCTATGACTTACCTCTACCTTACACTACTGCTATATACTAGTTACTGACCTGCTTGTCTATGACTTACCTCTACCTTACACTACTGTTATATACTAGTTACTGACCTGCTTGTCTATGACTTGCCTCTACCTTACACTACTGTTATATACTAGTTACTGACCCGCTTGTCTATGACTTGCCTCTACCTTACACTACTGTTATATACTAGTTACTGACCTGCTTGTCTAGGACTTACCTCTGTCTTACACTAGTTATATACTAGTTACTGACCTGCTTGTCTATGACTTACCTCTGTCTTACACTAGTTATATACTAGTTACTGACCTGCTTGTCTATGACTTACCTCTACCTTGCACTACTGTTATATACTAGTTACTGACCTGCTTGTCTATGACTTACCTCTACCTTACACTACTGTTATATACTAGTTACTGACCTGCTTGTCTATGACTTACCTCTACCTTACACTACTGTTATATACTAGTTACTGACCTGCTTGTCTATGACTTACCTCTACCTTACACTACTGCTATATACTAGTTACTGACCTGCTTGTCTATGACTTACCTCTACCTTACACTACTGTTATATACTAGTTACCTGCTTGTCTATGACTTACCTCTACCTTACACTACTGCTATATACTAGTTACTGACCTGCTTGTCTATGACTTACCTCTACCTTACACTACTGTTATATACTAGTTACTGACCTGCTTGTCTATGACTTACCTCTACCTTACACTACTGTTATATACTAGTTACTGACCTGCTTGTCTATGACTTACCTCTACCTTACACTACTGCTATATACTAGTTACTGACCTGCTTGTCTATGACTTACCTCTACCTTACACTACTGTTATATACTAGTTACCTGCTTGTCTAGGACTTACCTCTACCTTACACTACTGTTATATACTAGTTACTGACCTGCTTGTCTATGACTTACCTCTACCTTACACTACTGTTATATACTAGTTACTGACCTGCTTGTCTATGACTTACCTCTACCTTACACTACTGTTATATACTAGTTACTGACCTGCTTGTCTAGGACTTACCTCTACCTTACACTACTGTTATATACTAGTTACTGACCTGCTTGTCTATGACTTACCTCTACCTTACACTACTGTTATATACTAGTTACTGACCTGCTTGTCTATGACTTACCTCTACCTTACACTACTGCTATATACTAGTTACTGACCTGCTTTTCTATGACTTACCTCTACCTTACACTACTGTTATATACTAGTTACTGACCTGCTTGTCTATGACTTACCTCTACCTTACACTACTGTTATATACTAGTTACTGACCTGCTTGTCTATGACTTACCTCTACCTTACACTACTGTTATATACTAGTTACTGACCTGCTTGTCTAGGACTTACCTCTACCTTACACTACTGTTATATACTAGTTACTGACCTGCTTGTCTATGACTTACCTCTGTCTTACACTAGTTATATACTAGTTACTGACCTGCTTGTCTATGACTTACCTCTACCTTACACTACTGTTATATACTAGTTACTGACCTGCTTGTCTATGACTTACCTCTACCTTACACTACTGCTATATACTAGTTACTGACCTGCTTGTCTATGACTTACCTCTACCTTACACTACTGTTATATACTAGTTACTGACCTGCTTGTCTATGGCTTACTCTACCTTACACTACTGTTATATACTAGTTACTGACCTGCTTGTCTATGACTTACCTCTACCTTACACTACTGTTATATACTAGTTACTAACCTGCTTGTCTATGACTTACCTCTATCTTACACTACTGTTATATATTAGTTACTGACCTGCTTGTCTATGGCTTACGCTACCTTACACTACTGTTATATATTAGTTACTGACCTGCTTGTCTATGACTTACCTCTACCTTACACTAGTTATATAATAGTTACTGACCTGCTTGTCTATGACTTACCTCTACCTTACACTAGTTATATACTAGTTACTGACCTGCTTGTCTATGACTTACCTCTGTCCTTACACTACTGTTATATACTAGTTACTGACCTGCTTGTCTATGACTTACCTCTACTCTTACACTAGTTATATACTAGTTACTGACCTGCTTGTTCTATGACGTTACCTCTACCTTACACTACTGTTACATACTAGTTACTGACCTGCTTGTCTATGACTTACCTCTACCTTACACTACTGCTATATACTAGTTACTGACCTGCTTGTCTATGACTTACCTCTACCTTACACTACTGTTATATACTAGTTACTGACCTGCTTGTCTAGGACTTACCTCTGTCTTACACTAGTTATATACTAGTTACTGACCTGCTTGTCTATGACTTACCTCTGTCCTTACACTACGTTATATACTAGTTACTGACCTGCTTGTCTATGACTTACCTCTACCTTGCACTACTGTTATATACTAGTTACTGACCTGCTTGTCTATGACTTACCTCTACCTTACACTACTGTTATATACTAGTTACTGACCTGCTTGTCTATGACTTACTCTACCTTACACTACTGTTATATACTAGCTACTGACCTGCTTGTCTATGACTTACCTCTACCTTACACTACTGTTATATACTAGTTACCTGCTTGTCTATGACTTACCTCTACCTTACACTACTGCTATATACTAGTTTACTGACCTGCTTGTCTATGACTTACCTCTACCTTACACTACTGTTATATACTAGTTACTGACCTGCTTGTCTATGACTTTACCTCTACCTTACACTACTGTTATATACTAGTTACTGACCTGCTTGTCTATGACTTACCTCTACCTTACACTACTGCTATATACTAGTTACTGACCTGCTTGTCTATGACTTACCTCTACCTTACACTACTGTTATATACTAGTTACTGACCTGCTTGTCTATGACTTACCTCTACCTTACACTACTGTTATATACTAGTTACTGACCTGCTTGTCTATGACTTACCTCTACCTTACACTACTGTTATATACTAGTTACTGACCTGCTTGTCTAGGACTTACCTCTACCTTACACTACTGTTATATACTAGTTACTGACCTGCTTGTCTATGACTTACCTCTACCTTACACTACTGTTATATACTAGTTACTGACCTGCTTGTCTATGACTTACCTCTACCTTACACTACTGCTATATACTAGTTACTGACCTGCTTTTCTATGACTTACCTCTACCTTACACTACTGTTATATACTAGTTACTGACCTGCTTGTCTATGACTTACCTCTACCTTACACTACTGTTATATACTAGTTACTGACCTGCTTGTCTATGACTTACCTCTACCTTACACTACTGTTATATACTAGTTACTGACCTGCTTGTCTAGGACTTACCTCTACCTTACACTACTGTTATATACTAGTTACTGACCTGCTTGTCTATGACTTACCTCTTTCTTACACTAGTTATATACTAGTTACTGACCTGCTTGTCTATGACTTACCTCTACCTTACACTACTGTTATATACTAGTTACTGACCTGCTTGTCTATGACTTACCTCTACCTTACACTACTGCTATATACTAGTTACTGACCTGCTTGTCTATGACTTACCTCTACCTTACACTACTGTTATATACTAGTTACTGACCTGCTTGTCTATGGCTTACCTCTACCTTACACTACTGTTATATACTAGTTACTGACCTGCTTGTCTATGACTTACCTCTACCTTACACTACTGTTATATACTAGTTACTAACCTGCTTGTCTATGACTTACCTCTATCTTACACTACTATTATATACTTAGTTACTGACCTGCTTGTCTATGGCTTACCGCTACCTTACACTACTGTTATATACTTAGTTACTGACCTGCTTGTCTATGACTTACCTCTACCTTACACTAGTTATATAATAGTTACTGACCTGCTTGTCTATGACTTACCTCTACCTTACACTAGTTATATACTAGTTACTGACCTGCTTGTCTATGACTTACCTCTGTCTTACACTAATTATATACTAGTTACTGACCTGCTTGTCTATGACTTACCTCTATCTTACACTAGTTATATACTAGTTACTGACCTGCTTGTTTATGAGTTACCTCTACCTTACACTACTGTTACATACTAGTTACTGACCTGCTTGTCTATGACTTACCTCTACCTTACACTACTGCTATATACTAGTTACTGACCTGCTTGTCTATGACTTACCTCTACCTTACACTACTGTTATATACTAGTTACTGACCTGCTTGTCTATGACTTACCTCTCTCTACCTTACACTACTGTTATATACTAGTTACTGACCTGCTTGTCTATGACTTACCTCTACCTTACACTACTGTTATATACTAGTTACTGACCTGCTTGTCTAGGACCTTACACTACTGTTATATACTAGTTACTGACCTGCTTGTCTATGACATACCTCTACCTTACACTACTGTTATATACTAGTTACTGACCTGCTTGTCTATGACTTACCTCTGTCTTACACTAGTTATATACTAGTTACTGACCTGCTTGTCTATGACTTACCTCTACCTTACACTACTGTTATATACTAGTTACTGACCTGCTTGTCTATGACTTACCTCTATCTTACACTACTGTTATATACTAGTTACTGACCTGCTTGTCTATGACTTACCTCTGTCTTACACTAGTTATATACTAGTTACTGACCTGCTTGTCTATGACTTACCTCTGTCTTACACTAGTTATATACTAGTTACTGACCTGCTTGTCTATGACTTACCTCTACCTTGCACTACTGTTATATACTAGTTACTGACCTGCTTGTCTATGACTTACCTCTACCTTACACTACTGTTATATACTAGTTACTGACCTGCTTGTCTATGACTTACCTCTACCTTACACTACTGTTATATACTAGTTACTGACCTGCTTGTCTATGACTTACCTCTGTCTTACACTAGTTATATACTAGTTACTGACCTGCTTGTCTATGACTTACCTCTACCTTACACTACTGTTATATACTAGTTACTGACCTGCTTGTCTATGACTTACCTCTATCTTACACTACTGTTATATACTAGTTACTGACCTGCTTGTCTATGACTTACCTCTGTCTTACACTAGTTATATACTAGTTACTGACCTGCTTGTCTATGACTTACCTCTACCTTACACTACTGTTATATACTAGTTACTGACCTGCTTGTCTATGACTTACCTCTACCTTACACTACTGTTATATACTAGTTACTGACCTGCTTGTCTAGGACTTACCTCTACCTTACACTACTGTTATATACTAGTTACTGACCTGCTTGTCTATGACGTACCTCTACCTTACACTACTGTTATATACTAGTTACTGACCTGCTTGTCTATGACTTACCTCTGTCTTACACTAGTTATATACTAGTTACTGACCTGCTTGTCTATGACTTACCTCTACCTTACACTACTGTTATATACTAGTTACTGACCTGCTTGTCTATGACTTACCTCTGTCTTACACTAGTTATATACTAGTTACTGACCTGCTTGTCTATGACTTACCTCTACCTTACACTACTGTTATATACTAGTTACTGACCTGCTTGTCTATGACTTACCTCTCTATACCTTACACTACTGTTATATACTAGTTACTGACCTGCTTGTCTATGACTTACCTCTACCTTACACTACTGTTATATACTAGTTACTGACCTGCTTGTCTAGGACTTACCTCTACCTTACACTACTGTTATATACTAGTTACTGACCTGCTTGTCTATGACTTACCTCTACCTTACACTACTGTTATATACTAGTTACTGACCTGCTTGTCTATGACTTACCTCTACCTTACACTACTGCTATATACTAGTTACTGACCTGCTTGTCTATGACTTACCTCTACCTTACACTACTGTTATATACTAGTTACTGAACTGCTTGTCTATGACTTACCTCTACCTTACACTACTGTTATATACTAGTTACTGACCTGCTTGTCTATGACTTACCTCTACCTTACACTACTGTTATATACTAGTTACTGACCTGCTTATCTATGACTTACCTCTGTCTTACACTAGTTATATACTAGTTGCTGACCTGTTTGTCTATGACTTACCTCTACCTTACACTACTGTTATATACTAGTTACTGACCTGCTTGTCTATGACTTACCTCTACCTTACACTACTGTTATATACTAGTTACTGACCTGCTTGTCTAGGACTTAACTCTGTCTTACACTAGTTATATACTAGTTACTGACCTGCTTGTCTATGACTTAACTCTACCTTACACTACTGTTATATACTAGTTACTGACCTGCTTGTCTAGGACTTAACTCTGTCTTACACTAGTTATATACTAGTTACTGACCTGCTTGTCTATGACTTACCTCTACCTTACACTACTGTTATATACTAGTTACTGACCTGCTTGTCTATGACTTACCTCTACCTTACACTACTGTTATATACTAGTTACTGACCTGCTTGTCTATGACTTACCTCTACCTTACACTACTGCTATATACTAGTTACTGACCTGCTTGTCTATGACTTACCTCTACCTTACACTAGTTATATACTAGTTACTGACCTGCTTGTCTATGACTTACCTCTACCTTACACTACTGTTATATACTAGTTACTGACCTGCTTGTCTATGACTTACCTCTACCTTACACTACTGTTATATACTAGTTACTGACCTGCTTGTCTATGACTTACCTCTACCTTACACTACTGTTATATACTAGTTACGGACCTGCTTGTCTATGACTTACCTCTACCTTACACTACTGTTATATACTAGTTACTGACCTGCTTGTCTATGACTTACCTCTACCTTACACTACTGTTATATACTAGTTACTGACCTGCTTGTCTATGACTTACCTCTGTCTTACACTAGTTATATACTAGTTACTGACCTGCTTGTCTATGACTTACCTCTGTCTTACACTAGTTATATACTTGTTACTGACCTGCTTGTCTATGACTTACCTCTACCTTGCACTACTGTTATATACTAGTTACTGACCTGCTTGTCTATGACTTACCTCTACCTTACACTACTGTTATATACTAGTTACTGACTGGCTTGTCTATGACTTACCTCTACCTTACACTACTGTTATATACTAGTTACTGACCTGCTTGTCTATGACGTACCTCTACCTTACAGTACTGTTATATACTAGTTACTGACCTGCTTGTCTATGACTTACCTCTGTCTTACACTAGTTATATACTAGTTACTGACCTGCTTGTCTAGGACTTACCTCTACCTTACACTACTGTTATATACTAGTTACTGACCTGCTTGTCTATGACTTACCTCTACCTTACACTACTGTTATATACTAGTTACTGACCTGCTTGTCTAGGACTTACCTCTGTCTTACACTACTGTTATATACTAGTTACTGACCTGCTTGTCTATGACTTACCTCTACCTTACACTACTGTTATATACTAGTTACTGACCTGCTTGTCTATGACTTAACTCTACCTTACACTACTGTTATATACTAGTTACTGACCTGCTTGTCTATGACTTACCTCTGTTTTACACTACTGTTATATACTAGTGACTGACCTGCTTGTCTATGACTTACCTCTACCTTACACTACTGTTATATACTAGTTACTGACCTGCTTGTCTATGACTTACCTCTACCTTACACTACTGTTATATACTAGTTACTGATCTGCTTGTCTATGACTTACCTCTACCTTACACTACTGTTATATACTAGTTACTGACCTGCTTGTCTATGACTTACCTCTACCTTACACTACTGTTATATACTAGTTACTGACCTGCTTGTCTATGACTTACCTCTACCTTACACTACTGTTATATACTAGTTACTGACCTGCTTGTCTATGACTTACCTCTACCTTACACTACTGTTATATACTAGTTACTGACCTGCTTGTCTATGACTTGCCTCTACCTTACACTACTGTTATATACTAGTTACTGACCTGCTTGTCTAGGACTTACCTCTGTCTTACACTAGTTATATACTAGTTACTGACCTGCTTGTCTATGACTTACCTCTGTCTTACACTAGTTATATACTAGTTACTGACCTGCTTGTCTATGACTTACCTCTACCTTGCACAACTGTTATATACTAGTTACTGACCTGCTTGTCTATGACTTACCTCTACCTTACACTACTGTTATATACTAGTTACTGACCTGCTTGTCTATGACTTACCTCTGTCTTACACTACTGTTATATACTAGTTACTGACCTGCTTGTCTAGGACTTACCTCTGTCTTACACTACTGTTATATACTAGTTACTGACCTGCTTGTCTATGACTTACCTCTACCTTACACTACTGTTATATACTAGTTACCTGCTTGTCTATGACTTACCTCTACCTTACACTACTGCTATATACTAGTTACTGACCTGCTTGTCTATGACTTACCTCTACCTTACACTACTGTTATATACTAGTTACTGACCTGCTTGTCTATGACTTACCTCTACCTTACACTACTGTTATATACTAGTTACTGACCTGCTTGTCTATGACTTACCTCTACCTTACACTACTGTTATATACTAGTTACCTGCTTGTCTATGACTTACCTCTACCTTACACTACTGCTATATACTAGTTACTGACCTGCTTGTCTATGACTTACCTCTACCTTACACTACTGTTATATACTAGTTACTGACCTGCTTGTCTATGACTTACCTCTACCTTACACTACTGTTATATACTAGTTACTGACCTGCTTGTCTATGACTTACCTCTACCTTACACTACTGTTATATACTAGTTACTGACCTGCTTGTCTATGACTTACCTCTACCTTACACTACTGTTATATACTAGTTACTGACCTGCTTGTCTATGACTTACCTCTACCTTACACTACTGTTATATACTAGTTACTGACCTGCTTGTCTATTACTTACCTCTACCTTACACTACTGTTATATACTAGTTACTGACCTGCTTGTCTATGACTTACCTCTACCTTACACTACTGTTATATACTAGTTACTGACCTGCTTGTCTATGACTTACCTCTGTCTTACACTAGTTATATACTTGTTACTGACCTGCTTGTCTATGACTTACCTCTACCTTACACTACTGTTATATATTAGTTACTGACCTGCTTGTCTATGACTTACCTCTACCTTACACTACTGCTATATACTAGTTACTGACCTGCTTGTCTATGACTTACCTCTACCTTACACTACTGTTATATACTAGTTACTGACCTGCTTGTCTATGACTTACCTCTGTCTTACACTAGTTATATACTAATTACTGACCTGCTTGTCTATGACTTACCTCTACCTTACACTACTGCTATATACTAGTTACTGACCTGCTTGTCTATGACTTACCTCTACCTTACACTACTGTTATATACTAGTTACTGACCTGCTTGTCTATGACTTACCTCTACCTTACACTACTGTTATATACTAGTTACTGACCTGCTTGTCTATGACTTACCTCTACCTTACACTACTGTTATATACTAGTTACTGACCTGCTTGTCTATGACTTACCTCTGTCTTACACTAGTTATATACTAGTTACTGACCTGCTTGTCTATGACTTACCTCTGTCTTACACTAGTTATATACTTGTTACTGACCTGCTTGTCTATGACTTACCTCTACCTTGCACTACTGTTATATACTAGTTACTGACCTGCTTGTCTATGACTTACCTCTACCTTACACTACTGTTATATACTAGTTACTGACCGGCTTGTCTATGACTTACCTCTACCTTACACTACTGTTATATACTAGTTACTGACTTGCTTGTCTATGACGTACCTCTACCTTACAGTACTGTTATATACTAGTTACCGACCTGCTTGTCTATGACTTACCTCTGTCTTACACTAGTTATATACTAGTTGCTGACCTGCTTGTCTATGACTTACCTCTACCTTACACTACTGTTATATACTAGTTACCTGCTTGTCTAGGACTTACCTCTGTCTTACACTACTGTTATATACTAGTTACTGACCTGCTTGTCTATGACTTACCTCTACCTTACACTACTGTTATATACTAGTTACTGACCTGCTTGTCTATGACTTACCTCTACCTTACACTACTGTTATATACTAGTTACTGACCTGCTTGTCTATGACTTACCTCTACCTTACACTACTGTTATATACTAGTTACTGACCTGCTTGTCTATGACTTACCTCTACCTTACACTACTGTTATATACTAGTTACTGACCTGCTTGTCTATGACTTACCTCTACCTTACACTACTGTTATATACTAGTTGCTGACCTGCTTGTCTATGACTTACCTCTACCTTACACTACTGTTATATACTAGTTACTGACCTGCTTGTCTATGACTTACCTCTACCTTACACTACTGTTATATACTAGTTACTGACCTGCTTGTCTATGACTTACCTCTACCTTACACTACTGTTATATATTAGTTACTGACATGCTTGTCTATGACTTACCTCTGTCTTACACTAATGTTATATACTAGTTACTGACCTGCTTGTCTATGACTTACCTCTCTCTACCTTACACTACTGTTATATACTAGTTACTGACCTGTGTCTCTGTCTCACCCTGTCAGTCTATGTCTCTGTCTCACCCTGTCAGTCTGTGTCTTTGTCTCACCCTGTCAGTCTGCATTTCTGTCTCACCCTGTCAGTCTATGTCTCTGTCTCACCCTGTCAGTCTGTGTCTTTGTCTCACCCTGTCAGTCTGCATTTCTGTCTCACCCTTTCAGTCTGTGTCTCTGTCTCACCCTGTCAGTCTGCATTTCTGTCTCACCCTTTCAGTCTGTGTCTTTGTCTCACCCTGTCAGTCTGTGTCTCTGTCTCACCCTGTCAGTCTGTGTCTCTGTCTCACCCTGTCAGTCTGTGTCTCTGTCTCACCCTGTCAGTCTGCATTTCTGTCTCACCCTGTCAGTCTGTGTCTCTGTCTCACCCTGTCAGTCTGTGTCTTTGTCTCACTCTGTCAGTCTGTGTCTTTGTCTCACCCTGTCAGTCTGTGTCTCTGCCTCACCCTGTCAGTCTGTGTCTTTGTCTCACCCTGTCAGTCTGTGTCTCTGTCTCACCCTGTCAGTCTGTGTCTCTGTCTCACCATGTCAGTCTCTGTCTCTGTCTCACCCTGTCAGTCTGTGTCTCTGTCTCACCCTGTCAGTCTGTGTCTTTGTCTCAACCTGTCAGTCTGTGTCTCTGTCTCACCCTGTCAGTCTCTGTCTCACCCTTTCAATCTGTGTCTCTGTCTCACCCTGTCAGTCTGTGTCTTTGTCTCACCCTGTCAGTCTGTGTCTCTGTCTCACCCTGTCAGTCTGTGTCTTTGTCTCACCCTGTCAGTCTGTGTCTCTGTCTCACCCTGTCAGTCTCTGTCTCACCCTTTCAATCTGTGTCTCTGTCTCACCCTGTCAGTCTGTGTCTTTGTCTCACCCTGTCAGTCTGTGTCTCTGTCTCACCCTGTCAGTCTGTGTCTCTGTCTCACCCTGTCAGTCTCTGTCTCTGTCTCACCCTGTCAGTCTGTGTCTCTGTCTTACCCTGTCAGTCTGCATTTCTGTCTCACCCTGTCAGTCTGTGTCTTTGTCTCACCCTGTCAGTCTGCATTTCTGTCTCACCCTGTCAGTCTGTGTCTTTGTCTCACCCTGTCAGTGTGCAATTCTGTCTCACCCTTTCAGTCTGTGTCTCTGTCTCACCCTGTCAGTCTGTGTCTCTGTTATATACTAGTTACTGACCTGCTTGTCTATGACTTACCTCTGTCTTACACTAGTTATATACTAGTTACTGACCTGCTTGTCTATGACTTACCTCTGTCTTACACTAGTTATATACTTGTTACTGACCTGCTTGTCTATGACTTACCTCTACCTTGCACTACTGTTATATACTAGTTACTGACCTGCTTGTCTATGACTTACCTCTACCTTACACTACTGTTATATACTAGTTACTGACCTGCTTGTCTATGACTTACCTCTCTATACCTTACACTACTGTTATATACTAGTTACTGACCTGCTTGTCTATGACTTACCTCTACCTTACACTACTGTTATATACTAGTTACTGACCTGCTTGTCTATGACTTACCTCTACCTTACACTACTGTTATATACTAGTTACTGACCTGCTTGTCTATGACTTACCTCTACCTTACACTACTGTTATATACTAGTTACTGACCTGCTTGTCTATGACTTACCTCTACCTTACACTACTGTTATATACTAGTTACTGACCTGCTTTTCTATGGCTTACTCTACCTTACACTACTGTTATATACTAGTTACTGACCTGCTTGTCTGACTTACCTCTACCTTACACTACTGTTATATACTAGTTACTGACCTGCTTGTCTGACTTACCTCTACCTTACACTACTGTTATATACTAGTTACTGACCTGCTTGTCTATGACTTACCTCTGTCTTACACTACTGTTATATACTAGTTACTGACCTGCTTGTCTATGACTTACCTCTACCTTGCACTACTGTTATATACTAGTTACTGACCTGCTTGTCTATGACTTACCTCTACCTTACACTACTGTTATATACTAGTTACTGACCGGCTTGTCTATGACTTACCTCTACCTTACACTACTGTTATATACTAGTTACTGACCTGCTTGTCTAGGACTTACCTCTGTCTTACACTACTGTTATATACTAGTTACTGACCTGCTTGTCTATGACTTACCTCTACCTTACACTACTGTTATATACTAGTTACTGACCTGCTTGTCTATGACTTACCTCTGTTTTACACTACTGTTATATACTAGTTACTGACCTGCTTGTCTATGACTTACCTCTATCTTACACTACTGTTATATACTAGTTACTGACCTGCTTGTCTATGACTTACCTCTACCTTACACTACTGTTATATATTAGTTACTGACCTGCTTGTCTATGACTTACCTCTGTCTTACACTAGTTATATACTAGTTACTGACCTGCTTGTCTATGACTTACCTCTACCTTACACTACTGTTATATACTAGTTACTGACCTGCTTGTCTATGACTTACCTCTACCTTACACTACTGTTATATACTAGTTACTGACCTGCTTGTCTATGACTTACCTCTACCTTACACTACTGTTATATACTAGTTACTGATCTGCTTGTCTATGACTTACCTCTACCTTACACTAGTTATATACTAGTTACTGACCTGCTTGTCTATGACTTACCTCTACCTTACACTACTGTTATATACTAGTTACTGACCTGCTTGTCTATGACTTACCTCTACCTTACACTAGTTATATACTAGTTACTGACCTGCTTGTCTATGACTTACCTCTACCTTACACTACTATTATATACTAGTTACTGACCTGCTTGTCTATGACTTACCTCTACCTTACACTACTGTTATATACTAGTTACTGACCTGCTTGTCTATGACTTACCTCTACCTTACACTACTGTTATATACTAGTTACTGACCTGCTTGTCTATGACTTACCTCTACCTTACACTACTGTTATATACTAGTTACTGACCTGCTTGTCTATGACTTACCTCTACCTTACACTACTGTTATATACTAGTTACTGACCTGCTTGTCTATGACTTACCTCTGTTTTACACTACTGTTATATACTAGTTACTGACCTGCTTGTCTATGACTTACCTCTACCTTACACTACTGTTATATACTAGTTACTGACCTGCTTGTCTATGACTTACCTCTACCTTACACTACTGTTATATACTAGTTACTGACCTGCTTGTCTATGACTTACCTCTGTCTTACACTAATGTTATATACTAGTTACTGACCTGTGTCTCTGTCTCACCCTGTCAGTCTGTGTCTCTGTCTCACCCTGTCAGTCTGTGTCTTTGTCTCACCCTGTCAGTCTGTGTCTCTGTCTCACCCTGTCAGTCTGTGTCTCTGTCTCACCCTGTCAGTCTGCATTTCTGTCTCACCCTTTCAGTCTGTGTCTTTGTCTCACCCTGTCAGTCTGTGTCTCTGTCTCACCCTGTCAGTCTGTGTCTCTGTCTCACCCTGTCAGTCTGTGTCTCTGTCTCACCCTGTCAGTCTGTGTCTCTGTCTCACCCTGTCAGTCTGCATTTCTGTCTCACCCTGTCAGTCTGTGTCTCTGTCTCACCCTGTCAGTCTGTGTCTCTGCCTCACCCTGTCAGTATGTGTCTTTGTCTCACCCTGTCAGTCTGTGTCTTTGTCTCACCCTGTCAGTCTGTGTCTCTGCCTCACCCTGTCAGTCTGTGTCTTTGTCTCACCCTGTCAGTCTGTGTCTCTGTCTCACCCTGTCAGTCTGTGTCTCTGTCTCACCCTGTCAGTCTCTGTCTCTGTCTCACCCTGTCAGTCTGTGTCTTTGTCTCACCCTGTCAGTCTGTGTCTCTGTCTCACCCTGTCAGTCTGTGTCTTTGTCTCACCCTGTCAGTCTGTGTCTCTGTCTCACCCTGTCAGTCTGTGTCTCTGTCTCACCCTGTCAGTCTGCATTTCTGTCTCACCCTTTCAGTCTGTGTCTTTGTCTCACCCTGTCAGTCTGTGTCTCTGTCTCACCCTGTCAGTCTGTGTCTCTGTCTCACCCTGTCAGTCTGTGTCTCTGTCTCACCCTGTCAGTCTGTGTCTCTGTCTCACCCTGTCAGTCTGCATTTCTGTCTCACCCTGTCAGTCTGTGTCTCTGTCTCACCCTGTCAGTCTGTGTCTCTGCCTCACCCTGTCAGTATGTGTCTTTGTCTCACCCTGTCAGTCTGTGTCTCTGCCTCACCCTGTCAGTCTGTGTCTTTGTCTCACCCTGTCAGTCTGTGTCTCTGTCTCACCCTGTCAGTCTGTGTCTCTGTCTCACCCTGTCAGTCTCTGTCTCTGTCTCACCCTGTCAGTCTGTGTCTCTGTCTCACCCTGTCAGTCTGTGTCTCTGTCTCACCCTGTCAGTCTGTGTCTCTGTCTCACCCTGTCAGTCTCTGTCTCTGTCTCACCCTGTCAGTCTGTGTCTTTGTCTCACCCTGTCAGTCTGTGTCTCTGTCTCACCCTGTCAGTCTCTGTCTCTGTCTCACCCTGTCAGTCTGTGTCTTTGTCTCAACCTGTCAGTCTGTGTCTCTGTCTCACCCTGTCAGTCTCTGTCTCACCCTTTCAATCTGTGTCTCTGTCTCACCCTGTCAGTCTGTGTCTTTGTCTCACCCTGTCAGTCTGCATTTCTGTCTCACCCTGTCAGTCTCTGTCTCTGTCTCACCCTGTCAGTCTGTACCTCTACCTTACACTACTGTTATATACTAGTTACTGACCTGCTTGTCTAGGACTTACCTCTGTCTTACACTACTGTTATATACTAGTTACTGACCTGCTTGTCTATGACTTACCTCTACCTTACACTACTGTTATATACTAGTTACTGACCTGCTTGTCTATGACTTACCTCTACCTTGCACTACTGTTATATACTAGTTACTGACCTGCTTGTCAATGGCTTACCTCTACCTTACACTACTGTTATATATTAGTTACTGACCTGCTTGTCTATGACTTACCTCTACCTTACACTACTGTTATATACTAGTTACTGACCTGCTTGTCTATGACTTACCTCTACCTTACACTACTGTTATATACTAGTTACTGACCTGCTTGTCTATGACTTACCTCTACCTTGCACTACTGTTATATACTAGTTACTGACCTGCTTGTCTATGACTTACCTCTGTCTTACACTAGTTATATACTTGTTACTGACCTGCTTGTCTATGACTTACCTCTACCTTACACTACTGTTATATACTAGTTACTGACCTGCTTGTCTATGACTTACCTCTACCTTACACTACTGTTATATACTAGTTACTGACCTGCTTGTCTATGACTTACCTCTATCTTACACTACTGTTATATACTAGTTACTGACCTGCTTGTCTATGACTTACCTCTGTCTTACACTACTGTTATATATTAGTTACTGACCTGCTTGTCTATGACTTACCTCTACCTTACACTACTGTTATATACTAGTTACTGACCTGCTTGTCTATGACTTACCTCTACCTTACACTACTGTTATATACTAGTTACCGACCTGCTTGTCTATGACTTACCTCTACCTTACACTACTGTTATATACTAGTTACTGACCTGCTTGTCTATGACTTACCTCTACCTTACACTAGTTATATACTAGTTACTGACCTGCTTGTCTATGACTTACCTCTACCTTACACTACTGTTATATACTAGTTACTGACCTGCTTGTCTATGACTTACCTCTGTTTTACACTACTGTTATATACTAGTTACTGACCTGCTTGTCTATGACTTACCTCTACCTTACACTACTGTTATATACTAGTTACTGACCTGCTTGTCTATGACTTACCTCTACCTTACACTACTGTTTTATACTAGTTACTGACCTGCTTGTCTATGACTTACCTCTGTCTTACACTAGTTATATAATAGTTACTGACCTGCTTGTTTATGACTTACCTCTACCTTACACTACTGTTATATACTAGTTACTGACCTGCTTGTCTATGACTTACCTCTGTCTTACACTAATGTTATATACTAGTTACTGACCTGTGTCTCTGTCTCACCCTGTCAGTCTGTGTCTCTGTCTCACCCTGTCAGTCTGTGTCTTTGTCTCACCCTGTCAGTCTGTGTCTCTGTCTCACCCTGTCAGTCTGTGTCTCTGTCTCACCCTGTCAGTCTGTGTCTCTGTCTCACCCTGTCAGTCTGCATTTCTGTCTCACCCTTTCAGTCTGTGTCTTTGTCTCACCCTGTCAGTCTGTGTCTCTGTCTCACCCTGTCAGTCTGTGTCTCTGTCTCACCCTGTCAGTCTGTGTCTCTGTCTCACCCTGTCAGTCTGTGTCTCTGTCTCACCCTGTCAGTCTGCATTTCTGTCTCACCCTGTCAGTCTGTGTCTCTGTCTCACCCTGTCAGTATGTGTCTTTGTCTCACCCTGTCAGTCTGTGTCTTTGTCTCACCCTGTCAGTCTGTATCTCTGCCTCACCCTGTCAGTCTGTGTCTTTGTCTCACCCTGTCAGTCTGTGTCTCTTTCTCACCCTGTCAGTCTGTGTCTCTGTCTCACCCTGTCAGTCTCTGTCTCTGTCTCACCCTGTCAGTCTGTGTCTTTGTCTCACCCTGTCAGTCTGTGTCTCTGTCTCACCCTGTCAGTCTCTGTCTCACCCTTTCAATCTGTGTCTCTGTCTCACCCTGTCAGTCTGTGTCTTTGTCTCACCCTGTCAGTCTGCATTTCTGTCTCACCCTGTCAGTCTCTGTCTCTGTCTCACCCTGTCAGTCTGTGTCTCTGTCTCACCCTGTCAGTCTCTGTCTCTGTCTCACCCTGTCAGTCTGTGTCTCTGTCTCACCCTGTCAGTCTGCATTTCTGTCTCACCCTGTCAGTCTGTGTCTTTGTCTCACCCTGTCAGTCTGCATTTCTGTCTCACCCTGTAAGTCTGTGTCTTTGTCTCACCCTGTCAGTGTGCATTTCTGTCTCACCCTTTCAGTCTGTGTCTCTGTCTCACCCTGTCAGTCTGTGTCTCTGTCTCACTCTGTCAGTCTGTGTCTCTGTCTCACCCTGTCAGTCTGTGTCTCTGTCTCACCCTGTCAGTCTGTGTCTCTGTCTCACCCTGTCAGTCTGTGTCTCTGTCTCACCGTGTCAGTCTGTGTCTTTGTCTCACCCTGTCAGTCTGTGTCTTTGTCTCACCCTGTCAGTCTGTGTCTCTGTCTCACCCTGTCAGTCTGCATTTCTGTCTCACCCTTTCAGTCTGTGTCTCTGTCTCACCCTGTCAGTCTGTGTCTCTGTCTCACCCTGTCAGTCTATGTCTCTGTCTCACCCTTTCAGTCTGTGTCTCTGTCTCACCCTTTCAGTCTCTGTCTCTGTCTCACCCTTTCAGTCTCTGTCTCACCCTTTCAGTCTCTGTCTCACCCTTTCAGTCTGTGTCTCTGTCTCACCCTTTCAGTCTGTGTCTCTGTCTCACCCTGTCAGTCTGTGTCTCTGTCTCACCCTTTCAGTCTGTGTCTCTGTCTCACCCTGTCAGTCTGTGTCTCTGTCTCACCCTGTCAGTCTGTGTCTCTGTCTCACCCTTTCAGTCTCTGTCTCACCCTTTCAGTCTCTGTCTCTGTCTCACCCTTTCAGTCTCTGTCTCACCCTTTCAATCTGTGTCTCTGTCTCACCCTGTCAGTCTGTGTCTCTGTCTCACCCTGTCAGTCTGTGTCTTTGTCTCACCCTGCCCATCTGTCTCTCTATCTTACTCTGCCCAACTGTGTCTCTGTCTCACCCTGTCAGTCTATGTCTCTGTCTCACCCTTTCAGTCTGTCTCTCTGTCTCACCCTGTCAGTCTGCATTTCTGTCTCACCCTGTCAGTCTGCATTTCTCTCTCACCCTGTCAGTCTGCATTTCTGTCTCACCCTGTCAGTCTGTGTCTTTGTCTCACCCTGCCTATCTGTCTCTCTATCTTACTCTGCCCAACTGTGTGTCTGTCTCACTCTGCCCATCTGTCTCTCTGTCTCACTCTGCCCATCTGTGTGTCTGTCTCACTCTGCCCATCTGTCTCTCTATCTTACTCTGCCCATCTGTGTGTCTGTCTCACTCTGCCCATCTGTCTCTCTGTCTCACTCTGCCCATCTGTGTGTCTGTCTCACTCTGCCCATCTCTCTCTCTGTCTCACTCTGCCCATCTTTGTGTCTGTCTCACCCTGCCTATCTGTCTCTCTATCTTACTCTGCCCAACTGTGTGTCTGTCTCACCCTGCCTATCTGTCTTTCTATCTTACTCTGCCCAACTGTGTGTCTGTCTCACCCTGCCTATCTGTCTCTCTATCTTACTCTGCCCAACTGTGTGTCTGTCTCACTCTGCCCATCTGTGTGTCTGTCTCACCCTGCCTATCTGTCTCTCTATCTTACTCTGCCCAACTGTGTGTCTGTCTCACCCTTCCTATCTGTCTCTCTATCTTACTCTGCCCAACTGTGTGTCTGTCTCACTCTGCCCATCTGTCTCTCTGTCTCACTCTGCCCATCTGTGTGTCTGTCTCACTCTGCCCATCTGTCTCTCTGTCTCACTCTGCCCATCTGTGTGTCTGTCTCACTCTGCCCATCTGTCTCTCTATCTTACTCTGCCCATCTGTGTGTCTGTCTCACTCTGCCCATCTGTCTCTCTGTCTCACTCTGCCCATCTGTGTATCTGTCTCACTCTGCCCATCTGTCTCTCTGTCTCACTCTGCCCATCTGTGTGTCTGTCTCACTCTGCCCATCTGTCTCTCTATCTTACTCTGCCCATCTGTGTGTCTGTCTCACTCTGCCCATCTGTCTCTCTGTCTCACTCTGCCCATCTGTGTGTCTGTCTCACTCTGCCCATCTGTCTCTCTGTCTCACTCTGCCCATCTGTGTGTCTGTCTCACTCTGCCCATCTCGGTCTTTTTCTCACCCTGCCCCTTTGTGTTTTTCTGCACGTGTCTCAGGCTCAGGAGGACAGTCTCGAGGAAGTGATAAAAGACACCGAATCTCTTTTCAAAAACCGAGAGAGAGAATATCAGGACACCATTGACCAGATTGAGGTAAGATTTGTCATCTGAGGTGGGCACAGGAATAAAGATACAAAGGAGAATGGTGCCAAGGTGGGCAGCAAGATCGATGTATAGAGAGAAGAGGGGTAGAGATAGAGATGTGAGGAGCATGGTGTGTAAGGTTATGGTTTCACATGTAAAAGTGACACAAATGAAAAACGTGCTGCTTTGCAAGTAAGGACAATATGTAAAAAATCAACAATATATTTTAATGAATTATCTAGATTCATATGCTTACTAAAATAAAAACAATATTATCTTTAGTAATAACTATGAAATGAGGAGGCTGCAAAAATGCAGGTGAAATAAGAAGTTGTCAAGAGAAGGAGGTAGAACATGACAGGCGAGAGGGAAGGGATAGTGGGCAGATGGAGAGGCCACAGAAAAGATGGGAAGAGAAAGAGAAATGTGAGATGAAGGTCTAAGTGTAGGAGAGGACAGTGTAAGGTGAAGGTCTGAGTGTAGGAGAGGACAGTGTAAGGTGAAGGTCTGAGTGTAGGAGAGGACAGTATGAGATGCAGGTCTGAGTGTAGGAGAGGACAGTGTAAGGTGAAGGTCTGAGTGTAGGAGAGGACAGTGTAAGGTGAAGGTCTGAGTGTAGGAGCGGACAGTGTGAGATGAAGGTCTGAGTGTAGGAGAGGACAGTGTAAGGTGAAGGTCTGAGTGTAGGAGAGGAAAGTGTGAGATGAAGGTCTGAGTGTAGGAGAGCAAAGTGTGAGATGATCTGAGTGTAGGAGAGGACAGTGTGAGATGAAGATCTGAGTGTAGGAGAAGACAGTGTAAGGTGAAGGTCTGAGTGTAGGAGAGGAAAGTGTGAGATGAAGATCTGAGTGTAGGAGAGGACAGTGTAAGGTGAAGGTCTGTAATTGGGAGTGGACACTGAGATGAAGGTCTGAGTGTAGGAGAGGAAAGTGTGAGATGAAGGTCTGAGTGTTGGAGAGGACAGTGTAAGGTGAAGGTCTGAGTGTAGGAGAGGACAGTGTGAGATGAAGGTCTGAGTGTAGGAGAGGACAGTGTAAGGTGAAGGTCTGAGTGTAGGAGAGGAAAGTGTGAGATGAAGGTCTGAGTGTAGGAGAGGACAGTGTAAGGTGAAGGTCTGAGTGTAGGAGAGGACAGTGTAAGGTGAAGGTCTGAGTGTAGGAGAGTAAAGTGTGAGATGAAGGTCTGAGTGTAGGAGAGGACAGTGTAAGGTGAAGGTCTGTGATTGGGAGTGGACACTGAGATGAATGTTTGGGATTGGGAGAGGACCGTGTAACAAGAAGGTCTGTAATTGGGAGTGGACACTGAGATGAAGGTCTGGGATTGAGAGAGGACAGTGTGAGATGAAGGTCTGGGATTGAGAGAAGACAGTGTGAGATGAAGGTCTGAGTGTAGGAGAGGACAGTGTGAGATGAAGGTTTGGGACTGGGAGAGGACAGTGTGAGATGAAGGTTTGGGACTGGGAGAGGACAGTGTGAGATGAAGGTTTGGGACTGGGAGAGGACAGTGTGAGGTGAAGGTCTGGGATTGAGAGAGGACAGTGTGAGATGAAGTTCTGGGATTGGGAGAGGATAGTGTGAGATGAAGGTTTGGGACTGGGAGAGGACAGTGTGAGATGAAGGTTTGGGATTGGGAGAGGACAGTGTGAGAAGAAGGTTTGGGAGTGGGAGAGGACAGTGTGAGAAGGTATGGGAGTGGGAGAGGACAGTGCAATGAAGGTCTGGGATTGGGAGAGGACAGTGTGAGATGAAGGTCTGAGTGTAGGAGAGGAAAGTGTGAGATGAAGGTCTGAGTGTAGGAGAGGAAAGTGTGAGATGAAGGTCTGAGTGTAGGAGAGGACAGTGTAAGGTGAAGGTCTGAGTGTAGGAGAGGACAGTGTAAGGTGAAGGTCTGAGTGTAGGAGAGGAAAGTGTGAGATGAAGGTCTGAGTGTAGGAGAGGACAGTGTAAGGTGAAGGTCTGTGATTGGGAGTGGACACTGAGATGAATGTTTGGGATTGGGAGAGGACCGTGTAACAAGAAGGTCTGTAATTGGGAGTGGACACTGAGATGAAGGTCTGGGATTGAGAGAGGACAGTGTGAGATGAAGGTCTGGGATTGAGAGAGGACAGTGTGAGATGAAGGTCTGAGTGTAGGAGAGGACAGTGTGAGATGAAGGTTTGGGACTGGGAGAGGACAGTGTGAGATGAAGGTTTGGGACTGGGAGAGGACAGTGTGAGATGAAGGTTTGGGACTGGGAGAGGACAGTGTGAGGTGAAGGTCTGGGATTGAGAGAGGACAGTGTGAGATGAAGTTCTGGGATTGGGAGAGGACAGTGTGAGATGAAGGTTTGGGACTGGGAGAGGACAGTGTGAGATGAAGGTTTGGGATTGGGAGAGGACAGTGTGAGAAGAAGGTTTGGGAGTGGGAGAGGACAGTGTGAGAAGGTATGGGAGTGGGAGAGGACAGTGCAATGAAGGTCTGGGATTGGGAGAGGACAGTGTGAGATGAATGTTTTGGATTGGGAGAGGACAGTGTGAGATGAAGGTTTGGGATTGGGAGAGGACAGTGTGAGATGAAGGTTTGGGATTGGGAGAGGACAGTGGGAGAAGAAGGTCTAGGATTGGGAGAGGACTGTGTGAGAAGAAGGTCTGGGATTGGGAGAGGACTGTGTGAGATGAAGGTCTAGGATTGGGAGAGGACAGTGTGCGATGAAGGTCTGGGATTGGGAGAGGACAGTGTGAGATGAAGGTTTGGGATTGGGAGAGGACAGTGTGAGTGAAGGTGTGGGATTGGGAGAGGACAGTGTGAGATAAAGGTTTGGGATTGGCAGAAGACTGTTTGAAATGAAGGTTTGGGATTGGGAGAGGACAGTGTGAGATGAAGGTGATGGTGTGGGAGAGGGCAGTGTGAGATGAAGGTCTGGGATTGAGAGAGGACATTGTGAGATGAAGATAAGGGTGAGGGTATGGGAGGAGAGAACAGTGTGTGATGGTCTGGGATTGAGAGAGAACATTGTGAGATGAAGGTTTGGAATTGGGAGAGGACAGTGTAAGATGAAGGTGTGGGTGTGGGAGAGGACAGTGTGCGATGAAGGTCTGGGATTGAGAGAGAACATTGTGAGATGGTGAGGTTGTGGGAGAGGATAGTGTGCGATGAAGGTCTAGGATTGAGAGAGGACATTGTGAGATGGTGAGGTTGTGGGAGAGGACAGTGTGCGATAAAGGTCTGGGATTGAGAAAGGACATTGTGAGATGAAAGTGAGGGTGTGAGATAAAGGTGAGGGTGTTGGAAAAGAACAGTGGCCCCAATGATCTAAAGTGCTAAGAGGCGGCAAGATATTCCAAGCGATCCACTGCTATGTCGAGCAAGCTTGTCGGGAATATTCCAAGCTCTCGACATAGCCGCATCGCTGAAAGGTGTTTACAATACATGCTTAAGCAACACCCAAAATCGTTGACCATATTGGCTATGTATAGTAAATGATCTCTGTAATATCACTGCCGTCTACCTTATTGCTACTTCTAATACCCCTAAACCGAAGTACCCCACAATCTCACACTAACACTATTAACCCCCTATGCTACCTAATATTCACTGCAAGTTCTATCTATTAACTCCTGTGACGAGACCAATCTCGCCACGGTGCATTGGAGGAGCCTGGTTGCCCGCCTGCTGCCTTTAGACTATGGCCCCATGTTGAAACGCTTGATTTTCCCCTACAAAGGGTCAAGCCGGGTCTGCCGGAGTGTCCCACAAGGAGGGAGCCGTATGACAGACCCCTCTGTCCTGGAACTATGTGGCTCTCCTGATTAATTTGTGTGGATTCGTATGATTTCCTGTCCGTACTTCCCCGTTCGTATTTGTTTTTCTAATCTCCCGAACACCACTGAAACTGTCATCCTCCCTATGGATTATGGATTCGGGCATTATGTTTAAAGGATTACTTTCTGTTATAATTTTTAAGCTAAACAACTAACATATTAAAGTTAATAAACATTAATTAAAACCTACTGACCTATATTTTCTCCAAAACGAAGTTTCATAACGTTCTAAAAGTATCTTTTATTCGCCGATGATGTCACGTTATCCTGCCCACTATTTTCAGCACTGCGTGTTCAAAATACTTAAACCAATAACTTTGTGTTTAAAGCGCCATTTTGTAAGCGGATTGGTACAGAGCAAAGGATACCCACGGAGTGGGTTTGGAAAACAATTACATTTGCAGACAAGATTTCTGATATACGGTAGAGATATGTTAATGAAATGCTTTTGATAAAAAGCGTATTTGGGTTAGTTAGTTAGTAACAGGCATAGAAAATATTTACTTACAGTGGCCCTTTAAGTCACCCTGTGCCCATTATAGGTACAGGGTGTGAATCCAACAGTACTGAAGGGGTTAACTCTCCCCTTGTTCAGTTTTGAGAAACTGTATTTTCTGAGACAGGTTTCCTGGCATCAGCTATTGTTTACCGTAATTAGGTTTAAGCATGAATAAGGGGCTGTGACCCCGAAACATTGCTTTCATTAATAAAATTGCCTTTTATATTGGAGTACTGGAGACCTTGTTTGGTAATTAGGTTTAGGTGATACGCTTTCACCTTGTTTAATCACCTCCAGAGTCCAGACTGCTAGGTGCCAGGAAGGGATCCATTGTTTTCTTGTGTTTGATTGTTTATTTGGTTACGTAATGTATTTTTATTGTATCCTGTAAAAGGGCGTCTTCCCTCTATCCATGGAGGTAATTGGATTTCTTCCCAATTATCCCCATGATAGAGAGGAGGGGTTTACTGGTACCAAGGGGAGCGTTTATGCCCGAGTCACTGTGATTGGCTAATGTATTATACTCGTCCCAATCTCCCATCTGGTCCCCTATTTATTTATTTATTATCGGTTATTTGTAGAGCGCCAACAGATTCCGGTCCCCTAGAGGAGTGTCCACCAGTTGGGAGACCTGCATAAATACCGGGCATGTAGCTCTCAATAAAAGAGATTTTTCCTGTTTTACCCTCAAGACGGAGCTTGGTCTCGTTCTTGGGGGGATTTACTGTATGCTGTTAGAGACTGATTGCCAGAAGTGTAAGCCACTGGGGTGCTTTCCCTGTTCAGCTGCTAGCAGCTATTAGTGAGGTTCCGGTTCAGGAGTTTGGTGTTCTGCGGTAGCTGCCTGTGTCTCTGTAAGAGAAGATCTACTAAACGGCGGTTTAACCCTTTTATGCTTGGGGGTCCCGTAACAACCCCCTATGCCACCACATACCCACTGCAAGTTCTATCTGTTAACCGCCTATGCTGCCACATACCCACTGCAATTACTTAACTATTTACCCCCTACACCACCATTAACACATCGCAATGACCTAACTATTAACCCCTTTGCCCCTACTAAAAATCTAACTTAAAAAATCTAATTAAAAAATAATTAATTTAAAGTTTGTTTAAAAAATCTAAGTTAAAAAATGACTAAACCCTAAACTGAAAAAAAACCAAATGAAATCTAACCCTACTCTAACACCTAACCCCACTCTAAACTAACCCCACTAAGTTACACAAAAAAAACATTGTTAAATAAAATTAAAAAAAATCTAAGCTACAGAAAATAATATATAAATTATCCAAACTAAAATAAATTATACCTAACACTAAACTAATTGCCCCATTAAATAAAAAAGTCACCCCAAAATAAAATAAAACCTAAACCCTAACACTAAAAAAATTGCAATAGCCCTTAAAAGGGACTTTTGTAGGGTATTGCCCTAAAGCGATCACAGCTCTTTTTGCAAATAAAATAGTTACAAATTACATTACATTAAAGGAACCCTTCACCCCCCCAAAAAAAAATCACTAACGTAGAAAACCTAGATTACAAAAAAAACAAAGCCTAGTCTAAAAAATAAAAAACCCACACAAAAAAACACCCTAACCCCAAAAGTGTTACTCACAGGTGATGAGGACTCCGGCTCCTCTTGATCTCTCGCAGGTCCATCTTCATCCATGGGTCCAGGCGTTGGGGGCCCATCTTCACGGCGGCAAACTTTGGCGGGCCTCTTCTGCCGCCTCGGCTCCACAATCTTCATCACCGGCGGGGCCCATCATTTAAATTCTAATTATCCTTTTCTATTGGATAATTTGAATTTAAATTTTAAAAAAGTTATTTCTCTTGTAAGGTTTATCCAGTCCACGGGTTCATCCATTACTTGTGGGATATTCTCCTTCCCAACAGGAAGTTGCAAGAGGACACCCACAGCAGAGCTGTCTATATAGCTCCTCCCCTAACTGCCACTCCCAGTCATTCTCTTGCAACTCTCGACAAGATAGGAAGTATCAAGAGATATGTGGTGACTTAGTGTGGTTTTTACCTTCAATCAAGAGTTTGTTATTTTTAAACGGTACTGGCGTCGTACTGTTTTACTCGCAGACAGAAATTAGAAGAAGAATCTGCCTGGAGGTTGAAGATCTTAGCAGTTTGTAACTAAGGTCCATTGCTGTTCTCACACATAACTGAAGAGTATGGGAAAGACTTCAGTTGGGGGAATGGTTTGCAGTTTACCTGCTTTGAGGTATGTTCAGTATATTTATTTCTAGAGAGATGATAAGATCTAGAAAATGCTGACAGAGCCTTGTATAATTGAGGTTAGCCTGATGCAGTGATTTAACAACGACTGGGATCATGCTTACAAAAAAGGGTAATATTCATGTTAATACTCATATTTCTTAGTGACAAAACGTTTACATGTTATATAGAAAGAACGTTTTTTCTCTGAGGGTGATAAATCGTTTTTTGGGGCCTCGTTTCCACATGGCTAGTCAGATACTCCTAGGAGTATTTTCTTAAAGCCCTCTGACATCGAGTGCATGGTGGGAGGGGCCTATTTTTGCGCTCTAGATGCGCAGTTCTTATTCAGACTGAGACATCCAGCTTCCCTAAAGGAGTCCTCTAGCATCTGAGGACCACTATAGAGGGCTTATTTCTTCCCTAAATCGTATTTGAGGGCAGGTAGGAGCCACAGCAGAGCTGTGGCAAGGTGTTTAACTGTTTATTAACGTTTTTTAACGTTTTTCAAATCCGGTTTGGGGCCTAAAGGGTTAATCATCCATTTGCAAGTGGGTGCAATGCTGCTTTAGTCCCTTATACACACTGTAAAAATTTCAAAGAGTTTACTACTTTTTAACACTGTTTTGCAGTTTATGTGATAGTTTTTTTTCTCTTAAAGGCACAGTACCGTTTTTGTTTAATTGCTGTTTCACATTTATTAAAGTGTTTTCCAAGCTTGCTGGTCTCATTACTAGTCTGTTAAACATGTCTGACATAGATGAAACTCCTTGTTCAATATGTTCAGAAGCCATTGTGGAACCCCCTCTTAGAATGTGTACCAAATGTACTGAAATTTCTATAAATTATAAAGACCATATTATGGCATTTAAAGATTTATCACCAGAGGTTTCTCAGACTGACAAAAGGGAGGTTATGCCATCTAGCTCTCCCCACGTGTGAGAACCTATAACTCCCGCTCAAGTGACGCCAAGTACATCTAGCGCGTCCAATGCGTTTACCTTACAAGACATGGCGGCAGTTATGACTAATACCCTCACAGAGGTATTGTCCAAACTGCCAGGGTTACAGGGAAAGCAAGACAGCTCTGGGCACAATGCTCCGAAGCTGTGGCAAGGGAGTTGCTATCTGAGGGTGAGATTTAAGATTCAGGGACAAATACTTTGCAGTGCCTTTTTACACTGATGTCTTTCCAGTCCCTAAGAGGTTTTCGAAAGTTATTACTAAGGAATGGGATAGACCATGTGTTCCGTTCTCTCCCCCTCCTGCTTTTAAAAAGATGTTTCCCATAGATGTCGCTATACGGGACTCGTGGCAGACAGTCCCTAAGGTGGAGGGTGCTGTTTCTACCCTAGCTAAGCGTACAACTATCCCCGTCGAGGACAGTTGTGCTTTCTTAGATCCTATGGATAAAAAATTGGAGGGTCTCCTTAAGAAAATTTTTATCCATCAAGGTTTTATTCTCCAGCCTCTTGCATGCATTGCCCCAGTTACTGCTGCAGCGGCTTTTTTGTTTGAGTCTCTTGAGGAGGCTCTACAGGTGGAGACCCCGTTAGATGATATTTTAGACAGGATTAAAGCTGTCAAGTTAGCTAATTCCTTTATTTCTGATGCCATTTTTCATCTAACCAAACTAACGGCTAAGAATTCAGGTTTTGCCATTCTGGCGCGCAGGGCGCTATGGCTTAAGTCCTTGTCAGCAGATGTTACTTCAAAGTCTAAGCTTCTTAACATCCCCTTCAAAGGACAGACCCTTTTCGGGCCGGGCCTGAAGGAGATCATTTCTGATATTACTGGAGGAAAAGGTCACACCCTTCCTCAGGATAGGTCCAATAAATTAAGGACCAAACAGAATAATTTTCGTTCATTTCAAAACTTCAAAAGTGGCGCAGCTTCAGTTTCCGCTAATGCAAAACAAGAGGGAAATTTCACCCAGTCCAAACCAGTCTGGAGACCGAACCAGGCTTGGAACAAGGGGAAGCAGGCCAAAAAACCTGCTCCCGCCTCTAAGACAGCATGAAGGAGTAGCCCCCGATCCGGGACCGGATCTAGTAGGGGGCAGACTTTCTCTCTTCGCCCAGGCTTAGGCAAGAGACGTCCAGGATCCCTGGGCATTAGAGATTGTTTCCCAGGGATATCTTCTGGACTTCAAAGCTTCATCTCCAAAGGGGAGATTTAATCTCTCACAATTATCTGTAAACCAGATAAAGAGAGAGGCATTCTTACGTTGTGTTCAAGACCTACTGGTTATGGGAGTGATCCACCCAGTTCCAAGGGAGGAAGAGGGGCAGGGCTTCTATTCAAATCTGTTTATAGTTCCCAAAAAAGAGGGAACTTTCAGACCAATCTTGGATCTCAAAATCCTAAACAAATTTCTTAGGGTCCCATCCTTCAAGATGGAGACTATCCAAACCATCCTCCCTATGATCCAGGAGGGTCAATATATAACTACTGTGGACTTAAAGGATGCTTATCTCCACATTCCGATTCATAGAAATCATCATCAGTTCCTCAGGTTCGCCTTCTTAGACAGGCATTACCAGTTGGTGGCTCTTCCCTTCGGGTTAGCCACGGCACCAAGAATCTTTACGAAGGTTCTAGGGTCCCTACTGGCGGTTCTAAGGCCACGGGCATAGCAGTGGCTCCTTACCTAGACGACATTCTGATACAGGTGTCAACTTTTCAAATCGCCAAGTCCCATACGGACATTGTTCTGGCCTTTCTGAGGTCTCACGGGTGGAAGGTGAACGAAGAAAAGAGTTCTCTCTCCCCTCTCAAAAGAGTTTCCTTCCTAGGAACACTGATAGATTCAGTAGAAATGAAAAATTTTCTGACAGAGGTCAGGTTTTCAAAGCTTCTAACTTCCTGCCGTGCTCTTTATTCCACTTCTCGGCCGTCAGTGGCTCAGTGTATGGAAGTAATCGGCCTAATGGTAGCGGCAATGGACATAGTTCCGTTTGCCCGCCTACATCTCAGACCACTGCAACTTTGCATGCTCAATCAGTGGAATGGGGACTACACAGATTTGTCCCCTCTGCTAAATCTGGATCAAGAAACCAGGGATTCTCTTCTATGGTGGTTATCTCGGGTCCATCTGTCCAGGGGAATGAGTTTCCGCAGGCCAGAGTGGACTATAGTGACGACAGATGCCAGCCTTCTGGGCTGGGGCACAGTCTGGAACTCCCTGAAGGCTCAGGGTTCGTGGACTCAGGAGGAAGCCCTCCTTCCGATAAACATTCTGGAACTGAGAGCGATATTCAATGCTCTTCAGGCTTGGCCTCAACTAGCTGCAGTCAGGTTCATCAGATTTCAGTCGGACAATATCATGACTGTAGCCTATATCAACCATCAGGGGGGAACAAGAAGCCCCCTGGCAATGTTGGAGGTTTCAAAGATAATTCTATGGGCAGAGATTCACTCTTGCCATCTCTCAGCTATCCATATCCCAGGAGTAGAGAACTGGGAGGCGGATTTTATAAGTCGGCAGATTTTTCATCCGGGGGAGTGGGAGCTCCGTCCGGAGGTATATTTGCCCAGCTGATTCAACTATGGCGCAAACCAGAACTGGATCTGATGGCGTCTCGTCAGTACGCCAAGCTTCCTTGTTACGGGTCCAGGTCAAGGGATCCCCAGGCAGCGCTGATAGATGCTCTAGCAGTGCCCTGGTCCTTCAGCCTGGCTTATGTGTTCCCAGCATTTCCTCTCCTCCCTCGTCTGATTGTCAAGATCAAGCAGGAGAGAGCTTTGGTGATTTTGATAGCACCTGCATGGCCACGCAGGACTTGGTATGCAGATCTGATGGACATGTCATCCCTTCGACCATGGACTTTGCCGCTGAGGCAGGACCTTCTACTCCAAGGTCCATTCAAACATCCAAATCTAATTTCTCTGCGGCTGACTGCTTGGAGATTGAATGCTTGATTTTATCAAAACATGGTTTCTCTGAGTCAGTCATTGATGCTTTAATTCAGGCTCGAAAGCCTGTCACCAGGAAAATCTATCATAAGATATGGTGTAAATATCTTCATTGATGCGAATCCAAGGGTTACTCATGGAGTAAAGTCAGGATTCCTAGGATATTATCCTTTCTCCAAGAAGGATTGGAGATGGGATTGTCAGCTAGTTCCTTAAAGGCACAGATTTCTGCTCTGTCTATTCTTCTGCACAAGCGTCTGGCAGATGTTCCAGATTTGTAAGGCGGCGACTTGGTCTTCACTTCATACTTTTTCTAAATTCTACAAATTTGATACTTTTGCTTCCCCGGAGGCTATTTTTGGGAGAAAGGTCTTGCAGGCAGTGGTGCCTTCCGTTTAAGTTTCTGCCTTGTTCCTCCCTTCATCCGTGTCCTAAAGCTTTGGTATTGGTATCCCACAAGTAATGGATGAACCCGTGGACTGGATACACCTTACAAGAGAAAACAAAATTTATGCTTACCTGATAAATTTCTTTCTCTTGTGGTGTATCCAGTCCACGGCCCGCCCTGTCACTTTAAGGCAGGTGTTTTTTATTTTTAAACTACAGTCACCACTGCACCCTATAGTTTCTCCTTTTTTCTTGCTTGTCTTTGGTCGAATGGCTGGGAGTGGCAGTTAGGGGAGGAGCTATATAGACAGCTCTGCTGTGGGTGTCCTCTTGCCAAAGTGAGAGGGGTGGTGTGAGTGCTAATTAAATGGTTAATGCTTAAATCCCTAAGTGGTCTGATAAATCTCAAATACAGACTATTGGGTAAAGCGCTCCATGAATAGAGCTAACCAAAAAAAAAAAAATACATATAGAATGGAATGACAAGAAACCCAATCTTGCAAAAAAAAAATATATATAGATTTTATAATGAATTTATATAGCGGTCTTTTGAAAATATCGTAGTTTACAATTAAACAATAGCACATACAAAAAATACATAGGATGCCGGCATCAAAAACAATAAAACATAATTAAAATTGTATTTAAAAAACAAAGGCCTAGATTTAGAGTTTGGCGGTAGCCGTCAAAACCAGCGTTAGAGGCTCCTAACGCTGGTTTTTACCGCCCGCTGGTATTTGGAGTAAGTCAGGAAAGGGTCTAACGCTCACTTTGCAGCCGCGACTTTTCCATACCGCAGATCCCCCTACGCCATTTGCGTATCCTATCTTTTCAATGGGATCTTTCTAACGCCGGTATTTAGAGTCATGGCTGAAGTGAGCGTTAGAAATCTAACGACAAAACTCCAGCCGCAGAAAAAAGTCAGTAGTTAAGAGCTTTCTGGGCTAACGCCGGTTTATAAAGCTCTTAACTACTGTGCTCTAAAGTACACTAACACCCATAAACTACCTATGTACCCCTAAACCAAGGTCCCCCCACATCGCCGCCACTCTATTAAAATTTTTTAACCCCTAATCTGCCGTTCCGTACACCGCCGCAACCTACATTATACCTATGTACCCCTAATCTGCTGCCCCTAACACAGCCGACCCCTATATTATATTTATTAACCCCTAATCTGCCGCCCCCAACGTCGCCTCCACCTACCTACAATTATTAACCCCTAATCTGCCGACCGGACCACACCGCTACTATAATAAATGTATTAACCCCTAAAGCTAAGTCTAACCGTAACACTAACACCCCCCTAACTTAAATATAATTTAAATCTAACAAAATAAATTAACTCTTATTAAATAAATTATTCCTTTTTAAAGCTAAATACTTACCTGTAAAATAAATCCTAATATAGCTACAATATAAATTATAATTATATTGTAGCTATTTTAGGATTTATATTTATTTTACAGGCAACTTTTTAATTATTTTAACCAGGTACAATAGCTATTAAATAGTTAATAACTATTTAATAGCTACCTAGTTAAAATAATTACAAAATTACCTGTAAAATAAATCCTAACCTAAGTTACAATTAAACCTAACACTACACTATCAATAAATAAATTAAATAAAATACCTACAATTATCTACAATTAAACCTAACACTACACTATCAATAAATTAATTAAATACAATACCTACAAAAATACAATGAAATAAACTAACTAAAGTACAAAAAATAAAAAAGAACTAAGTTACAAAAAAATAAAAAAATATTTACAAACATTAGAAAAATATTACAACAATTTTAAACTAATTACACCTACTCTAAGCCCCCTAATAAAATAACAAAGACCCCCAAAATAAAAAAATGCCCTACCCTATTCTAAAATTAAAAAAGTTCAAAGCTCTTTTACCTTACCAGCCCTTAAAAGGGCCATTTGCAGGGCATGCCCCAAAGAATTCAGCTCTTTTGCCTGTAAAAAAAAACATACAATACCCCCCCCCAACATTACAACCCACCACCCACATACCCCTAATCTAACCCAAACCCCCCTTAAATAAACCTAACACTAAGCCCCTGAAGATCTCCCTACCTTGTCTTCACCACACCGGGTCCCGATCTGTCCAGAAGAGCCTCCGAAATCTTCATCCAAGCCCAAGCGGGGGCTGAAGAGTGACGTCCATCCTCCGGCTGAAGTCTGGATCCAAGCGGCAAATGAAGAAGTCCATCTTCGGGAAGAAATCTTCATCCTATCCGGGCAGAAGAGGACATCCGTACCGGCAAACATCTTCATCCAAGCCGCATCTTCTATGTTGTTCCATCGGATGACGAGCGGCTGATCTTGAAGACCTCCGTCGCGGATCCATCCTCTTTGTTCGACGTCCAACTGAAGAATGAAGGTTCCTTTAAGGGACGTCATCCAGGATGGCGTCCCTCGAATTCCGATTGGCTGATAGGATTCTATCAGCCAATCGGAATTAAGGTAGGAAAATTCTGATTGGCTGATGGAATCAGCCAATCAGATTAAAGTTCAATCCGATTGGCTGATCCAATCAGCCAATCAGATTGAGCTTGCATTCTATTGGCTGTTCCGATCAGCCAATAGAATGCGAGCTCAATCTGATTGGCTGATCCAATCAGCCAATCGGATTGAACTTGAATCTGATTGGCTGATTCCATCAGCCAATCAGAATTTTCCTACCTTAATTCCGATTGGCTGATAGAATCCTATCAGCCAATCGGAATTCGAGGGACGCCATCTTGGATGACGTCCCTTAAAGGAACCTTCATTGTTCAGTTGGACGTCGAACGAAGAGGATGGATCCGCGCCGGAGGTCTTCAAGATCAGCTGCTCGTCATCCGATGGAACAACATAGAAGATGCGGCTTGGATGAAGATGTTTGCCGGTACGGATGTCCTCTTCTGCCCGGATAGGATGAAGATTTCTTCCCAAAGATGGACTTCTTCATTTGCCGCTTGGATCCAGACTTCAGCTGGAGGATGGACGTCACTCTTCAGCCCCCGCTTGGGCTTGGATGAAGATTTCGGAGGCTCTTCTGGACAGATCGGGACCCGGTATGGTGAAGACAAGGTAGGGAGATCTTCAGGGGCTTAGTGTTTATTTAAGGGGGGTTTGGGTTAGATTAGGGGTATGTGGGTGGTGGGTTGTAATGTTGGGGGGGTATTGTATGTTTTTTTTACAGGCAAAAGAGCTGAATTCTTTGGGGCATGCCCCGCAAATGGCCCTTTTCAGGGCTGGTAAGGTAAAAGAGCTTTGAACTTTTTTAATTTTAGAATAGGGTAGGGCATTTTTTTATTTTAGGGGTCTTTGTTATTTTATTAGGGGGCTTAGAGTAGGTGTAATTAGTTTAAAATTGTTGTAATATTTTTCTAATGTTTGTAAATATTTTTTTATTTTTTGTAACTTAGTTCTTTTTTATTTTTTGTACTTTAGTTAGTTTATTTCATTGTATTTATTTGTAGGTATTGTATTTAATTAATTTATTGATAGTGTAGTGTTAGGTTTAATTGTAGGTAATTGTAGGTATTTTATTTTATTTATTTATTGATAGTGTAGTGTTAGGTTTAATTGTAGATAATTGTAGGTATTTTATTTAATTTATTTATTGATAGTGTAGTGTTAGGTTTAATTGTAACTTAGGTTAGGATTTATTTTACAGGTAATTTTGTAATTATTTTAACTAGGTAGCTATTAAATAGTTATTAACTATTTAATAGCTATTGTACCTGGTTAAAATAATTACAAAGTTGCCTGTAAAATAAATATTAATCCTAAAATAGCTACAATATAATTATAATTTATATTGCAGCTATATTAGGGTTTATTTTACAGGTAAGTATTTAGCTTTAAATAGGAATAATGTATTTAATAAGAGTTAATTTAATTTGTTAGATTTAAATTATATTTACGTTGGGGGGGTGTTAGTGTTAGGGTTAGACTTAGCTTTAGGGGTTAATACATTTATTATAGTAGCAGTGTGGTCCGGTCGGCAGATTAGGGGTTAATAAGTGTAGGTAGGTGGAGGCGACGTTGGGGGCGGCAGATTAGGGGTTAATAAATATAATATAGGGGTCGGCTGTGTTAGGGGCAGCAGATTAGGGGTACATAGGGATAACGTAGGTTGCGGCAGATTAGGGGTTAATAATAATATGCAGGGGTCAGCGATAGCGGGGACGGCAGATTAGGGGTTAATAAATATAATATAGGGGTCGGCGGTGTTAGGGGCAGCAGATTAGGGGTTCATAGGGATAACATAGGTTGCGGCGGTGTACGGAGCGGCAGATTAGGGGTTAATAATAATATGCAGGGGTCAGCGATAGTGGGAGCGGCAGATTAGGGGTTAATAAGTGTAAGGTTAGGGGTGTTTTGACTCGGGGTTCATGTTAGGGTGTTAGGTGCAGACTTAGGAAGTGTTTCCCCATAGGAAACAATGGGGCTGCGTTAGGAGCTGAACGCAGCTTTTTTGCAGGTGTTAGGTTTTTTTTAAGCTCAAACTGTCCCATTGTTTCCTATGGGGGAATCGTGCACGAGCACATTTTTGAAGCTGGCCGCATCCGTAAGCACCGCTGGTATCGAGAGTTGAAGTTGCATTAAATATGCTCTACGCTCCCTTTTTTGGAGCCTAACGCAGCCCTTCTGTGAACTCTAAATACCAGCGGTATTTAAAAGGTGCGGGGGGAAAAAAGCATGCGTAGCTAACGCACCCCTTTGGCCGCAGAACTCTAAATCTAGCTGAAAGATAATACTAGTGAAAATAGATCTAAAAAAGATCTAGAAACAGGAGGGGAATCGGCCGATATAATAGGACACAATGTTAAAAGTTATCAGCTTGATTTTGGGCAATAGGCCGATAAACAATGTTAAAAAATATAAACTCAATTAAGGCAGATAAATATTATCACAACAATCTTATACCCTTATGTTTTACCAATAATATCACCATAGGAGTAGGTAGAGTCCAAACGGCTTTCAAGCACAGTGTATGGTTGATGCGTCTAATCTATTAGCCGTTAGGAGTAACTGTGAGTGATGAGCCGTGAGGTTTGACGTCACGTCACCTGACTGGTAATAATCCTCCAATCGTTGTGGCAAACCTGGACACAGTAATCGTTTGAAAAAAATGTCCCAGTTGAAAGTATACAATTATGTCAGTATGTGATTACTATGTAGCAGTTAGTAGCGATACTTGCAAATGTCCGATGGTCCTCCAGATTATGTAGCGGATTTATTATATCAGCGGCTCAAGACAGTGTGAAATGTTGATCCGTTCTTTTTTAGAAAGTCCGTCTTTTTTCCAATATAGCTCCTAAGCACTTTGTTGTTATCCGTAGTATTGTATCAGGTAAAGCTATAATGGGAGCAAGATAGAACAAGAGGGCACACAGGAATTATTCATATATCCATCTCAGTGTATGTTCAAAGAGATAGAAATGAACCTGTTATAGTGCCGGTGACGTAGTTCAGCATATGAGTGGCTGTAGATAAAGTCAGGAATGTTACACACAGGAATTATTCATATATCTTCTCTCTATATATATCATAGAGATAGAAATGAACCTGTGAGTTGCAACAATATTAAAAATAAGTATCAGGAAACAGGAGTAAGCAAATCTATGCATTTCGGCAGTGTTAGCTGCCTTTATCAAGATACTTGGTCTTCGCTTCATACTTTTTCTAAATTCTACAAATTTGATACTTTTGCTTCCCCGGGGGCTATTTTTGGGAGAAAGGTCTTGCAGGCAGTGGTGCCTTCCATTTAAGTTTCTGCCTTGTTCCTCCCTTCATCCGTGTCCTAAAGCTTTGGTATTAGTATCCCACAAGTAATGGATGAACCCGTGGACTGGATACACCTTACAAGAGAAAACAAAATTTATGCTTACCTGATAAATTTCTTTCTCTTGTGGTGTATCTAGTCCACGGCCCGCCCTGTCACTTTAAGGCAGGTGTTTTTTATTTTTAAACTACAGTCACCACTGCACCCTATAGTTTCTCCTTTTTTCCTTGCTTGTCTTTGGTCGAATGACTGGGAGTGGCAGTTAGGGGAGGAGCTATATAGACAGCTCTGCTGTGGGTGTCCTCTTGCAACTTCCTGTTGGGAAGGAGAATATCCCACAAGTAATGGATGAACCTGTGGACTGGATACACCACAAGAGAAAGAAATTTATCAGGTAAGCATAAATGTTGTTTTCTATTGGAGACCAGGGCTCCCAGAAGAGAGCTGAAGAACAGAAGATGTGCGTAGCGGAGGCGGTGGAAGAGGCTGCCGAAGTCTGCCACTGCGAAGATGGGCCCCCGGCAGCTTGACCCATGGATGAAGAAGGGTCCACGACGGATCAAGAGGAGCCGGAATCCTAATCAACCGTGAATAACACTTTTGGGGTTAGTTAGGGTCTTTTTTTGGGGCAGGTTTTTTATTTTGTAGACTAGGCTTTGTTTTGTTTTATTGTAGGCTAGGTTTTTTTATGTTAGTCTTTTTTATTTTTGGGGGGTTCCTTTAATGCAGTGGGGGGGTTTCTCTTTAAAAAAAATTACAATAGCCCCTAAAAGGGCTTTTTTGGGGGCATTGCCTTAGAGTTAGGGTTTAGGGTTTTTTTTATTTTGTTTTTATTTATTTTTATTTTATTGGGCAATTAGTTTAGTGTTAGGTATAATTTTTTTATTTTGGATAATTTGTTTATTATTTTCTGTAGCTTAGATTTTTTTAATTTTCTTTAACTTAGTATGTTTTTTTGGGTTAGTTTAGAGGGGGGTTAGTTTACAGGGGGTGTTAGTATAGTTCTAGTTAGTGTTGGGAGGTGGCAGGTTTGGCTTTAATCTCCTAACCACCCCCATACCTGTTTGGGGGTTGATTAGGTGATAATTGATGGTTAACATTTATTAGGCCTTAATCAACTAACCACCCTTCATACCTGTACGGGGGCTGATTAGGTGATTATGTTAGGGCAGCTTAGGAGTTAATAGTGCATTTATCTACAATTTTAAAAATATTGTTCATTGTTATGTATGATGCATATTCTTATAACTATTGTATATAAATTAATATGTATTTATTTTTACTTGTTTTTTATTTTAATTATAAATATATATTTTAAAATGTATATTCATGTTACAAAGGGTATTAGTGTTACAATTGTTTTATTGCATAACAGGCATGCAGTTATGTGATACTATAATTATAAAAGCAACTGTGTTTTTTATTAAACATAAATATCTATTTTAAAAATATATTTTTATTTACAATAATAAACACAACAAGCAAGAATATCTACATTTTAATTTATATATCCAATACTTAAACTAATATTCATTATACATGACAATGCATTTTATTTTATATATCCAATACATACACTAATATTCTTTATACATGACCCTGTATTTTATTTTATATATCCAATACTTAAACTAATATTCATTATACATGACCATGCGTTTTATTTTATATATCCAATACTTAAACTAATATTTATTATACATAAACATGCATTTTATTTTATATATCCAATACTTACATTTATATTCATTATGCATAACCATGCATTTTATTTTATATATCCAATACTTACACTAATATTCATTATACATGACCATGCATTTTATTTTATATATCCAATACTTACACTAATATTCATTATACATGACCATGCATTTTATTTTATATATCCAATACTTAAACTAATATTTATTATACATAACCATGCATTTTATTTTATATATCCAATACTTACACTTATATTCATTATACATGACCCTGCATTTTATTTTATAAATCCAATACTTACACTTATATTCATTATACATAACCATGCATTTTATTTTATATATCCAATACTTACACTAATATTCATTATACATGACCCTGTATTTTATGTATATATCCAATACTTAAACTAATATTTATTATACATGACCATGCATTTTATTTTATATATCCAATACTTACACTAATATTCATTATACATGACCGTGCATTTTATTTTATATATCTAATATTTACACTAATATTCATTATACATGACCCTGTATTTTATTTTATATATCCAATACTTACACTAATATTTATTATACATGACCATGCATTTTATTTGATATATCCAATACTTACACTAATATTCATTATACATGACCATGCATTTTATTTTATATATCCAATACTTACACTAATATTCATTATACATGACCATGCATTTTATTTTATATATCCAATACTTACACTAATATTCATTATACATGACCATGCATTTTATTTTATATATCCAATACTTACACTAATATTCATTATACATGACCATGCATTTGATTTTATATATCCAATACTTACACTAATATTCATTATACACGACCATGCATTTTATTTTATATATCCAATACTTAAACTAATATTTATTATACATAACCATGCATTTTATTTTATATATCCAATACTTACACTTATATTCATTATACATGACCCTGCATTTTATTTTATATATCCAATACTTACACTTATATTCATTATACATAACCATGCATTTTATTTTATATATCCAATACTTACACTAATATTAATTATACATGACCCTGTATTTTATGTATATATCCAATACTTAAACTAATATTTATTATACATGACCATGCATTTTATTTTATATATCCAATCCTTACACTAATATTCATTATACATGGCCATGCATTATATTTTATATATCCAATACATACACTAATATTCTTTATACATGACCCTGTATTTTATTTTATATATCCAATACTTACACTAATAGTCATTATATATGACCATGCATTTTATTTTATATATCCAATACTTACACTAATATTCATTATACATGACCATGCATTTTATGTATATATCCAATACTTACACTAATATTTAATATACATGACCCTGCATTTTATTTTATATATCTAATATTTACACTAATATTCATTATACATGGCCATGCATTTTATTTTATATATCTAATACTTACACTAATATTCATTATACATGACCATGCATTTTATTTATATATCCAATACTTACACTAATATTCATTATACATGACCATGCATTTTATTTATATATCCAATACTTACACACTAATATTCATTATACATGGCCGTGCATTTTATTTTATATATCTAATATTTACACTAATATTCATTATACATGACCCTGTATTTTATTTTATATATCCAATACTTACACTAATATTTATTATACATGACCATGCATTTTATTGGATATATCCAATACTTACACTAATATTCATTATACATGACCGTGCATTTTATTTTATATATCTAATATTTACACTAATATTCATTATACATGACCCTGTATTTTATTTTATATATCCAATACTTACACTAATATTTATTATACATGACCATGCATTTTATTTGATATATCCAATACTTACACTAATATTCATTATACATGACCCTGCATTTTATTTTATATATCCAATACTTACACTAATATTCATTATACATGACCATGCATTTTATTTTATATATCCAATACTTACACTAATATTCATTATACATGACCATGCATTTTATTTTATATATCCAATACTTACACTAATATTCATTATACATGACCATGCATTTTATTTTATATATCCAATACTTACACTAATATTTATTATACATGATCATGCGTTTTATTTATATATCCAATACTTACACTAATATTCATTATACATGACCCTGTATTTTATGTATATATCCAATAGTTACACTGATATTCATTATACATGACCATGTATTTTATTTTATATATCTAATACTTACACTAATATTCATTATACATGGCCGTGCATTTTATTTCATATATCCAATACTTACACTAATATTCATTATACATGACCATGCATTTTATTTTATATATCTAATACTTACACTAACATTCATTATACATGACCATGTATTTTATTTTATATATCCAATACTTACACTAATATTCATTATACATTACCATGCATTTTATTTTATATATCTAATACTTACACTAATATTCATTATACATGACCATGCATTTTATTTATATATCCAATAGTTACACTAATATTCATTATACATGACCCTGAATTTTATTTCAAAGATTGTAGATATAATTGTAATGCTTGTGGGATATTTCCCTATCAGACCAAACTTGTCCAGTAGTCTTCTTAACCTGGCATCAAGTGGAAGGATAAAGAAATATCCCAGATCAAAGTGTGTGTAAGAAATGAGGTAAGCAGTAGTCACGGTAGACAGGACAGTCCTTAACGGCAACAAGAGAAAGGCAATCCAGCAGATTAGCAGTTCAGGGGTAAACCAGCAGAATAGTCAGGAACAGGCAGAGGTCAGCAACAAAGTTAATCCAGAAGTTTAGCAGTTCAGGGGTAAACCAAGAGAATGATCAGGAACAGGCAGAGGTCAGCAACAAAGGTATCCAATACTTACACTAATATTCATTATACATGACCATGCATTTTATTTTATATATCCAATAGTTACACTAATATTCATTATTTATGACCATTAGTGATGTCGCGAACCTAAAAATTTGGGTTCGCGAACGGCTAACGTGAACTTACGCAAAAGTTTGCAAACGGCGAACCGCCATAGACTTCAATAGTCAGGCGAATTTTAAAACCCACAGGGACTCTTTCTGGCCACAATAGTGGTGGAAAAGTTGTTTCAAGGGGACTAACACCTGGACTGTGGCATGCCGGAGGGGGATCCATGGCAAAACTCCCATGGAAAATTACATAGTTGATGCAGAGTCTGGTTTTAATCCATAAAGGGCATAAATCACCTAACATTCCTAAATTGTTTGGAATAACGTGCTTTAAAACATCAGGTATGATGTTGTATCGATCAGGTAGTGTAAGGGTTACGCCCGCTTCACAGTGCGCAGTGTAGGTGATATACCTGCCCTGACCACGCTTTGCAGACCAGGTATCAGTGGTCAGATGGACCCTTGCCCCAACACTGTGTGCCAGACATGCCATTATAGCAGACTTATATGGCTTTGGCGTTGCTTTTTGGTAGTTAGAAGGCTGCTAAATGCCACTGCGCACCACACGTGTTTTATGCCCAGCAGTGAAGGGGTTAATTAGGGAGCATGTAGGGAGCTTGTAGAGTTAATTTTAGCTTAAGTGTAGTGTAGTAGACAACCCAAAGTATTGATCTAGGCCCATTTTGGTATATTTCATGCCACCATTTCACCGCCAAATGCGATCAAATAAAAAAAAAATTGTTCACTTTTTCACAAACTTTAGGTTTCTCACAGAAATTATTTACAAACAACTTATGCAATTATGGCATAAATGGTTGTAAATGCGTCTCTGGGATCCCTTTTGTTCAGAAATAGCAGACTTATATGGCTTTGGCGTTGCTTTTTGGTAATTAGAAAGCTGCTAAATGCCACTGCGCACCACACGTGTTTTATGCCCAGCAGTGAAGAGGTTAATTAGGGAGCATGTAGGGAGCTTGTAGAGTTAATTTTAGCTTAAGTGTAGTGTAGTAGACAACCCAAAGTATTGATCTAGGCCCATTTTGGTATATTTCATGCCACCATTTCACCGCCAAATGCGATCAAATTTAAAAAAAAAAACTAATTTTTTTTCAATTTTAGGTTTCTCACTGAAATTATTTACAAACAGCTTGTGCAATTATGGCACAAATGGTTGTAAATGCTTCTCTGGGATCCCCTTTGTTCAGAAATAGCAGACATATATGACTTTGGCGTTGCTTTCTGGTAATTAGAAGGCCGCTAAATGCTGCTGTGCATCACACGTGTATTATGGCTAGCAGTGAAGGGGTTAATTAGGTAGTTTGTAGGGAGCTTGAAGGGTTAATTTTAGCTTTAGTGTAGAGATCAGCCTCCCACCTGACACATGAGACCCCCTGATCCCTCCCAAACAGCTCCCTTCCCTCCCCCACCCCACAATTGTCCCCGCCATCTTAAGTACTGGCAGAAAGTCTGCCAGTACTAAAATAAAAGGTTTTTAATTTTTTTTATTTTTTTAGCATATTTACATATGCTGTGGTGTAGCATCCCCCCTTAGCCCCCAACCTCCCTGATCCCCCCAAAAAAAACAGCTCTCTAGCCCTCCCCATCTGCCTTATTGGCGGCTATCTTGGGTACTGGCAGCTGTCTGCTATTATTTCACAGTCAAAAAAGTGTTGTTTTTTTAAATGTACACTACTGTTACACCAGATATGAGTGGTGGCACTGGCCAAGTGGGCACAGTATACGCTGTGAGCCTGACACACACGCTGACAGGCAGGCAACTGCAATTAGATTACACAGGAAAAAAAAAAAAGCAGACTAATGTTCTAGCCCTAAAAAGGGCTTTTTGGGGTGCTGTCCTTACAGCAGAGATCAGATGAGTCCTTCAGGACTGTAGTGGACACTGAATACACTAGCCTAGCTATCGATTTCCCTATTAAATCAGCAGCAGCTACACTGTCCCTCCTCTCACTAAGAATGTAGCTTCCAAATGAATCTAAAATGGATGCTGTCCAGGAGGTGGGAGGGTCTGGGATGGAGGGTCTGCTGCTGATTGGCTGTAATGTGTATTCTGACTGTGAGGTACAGGGTCAAAGTTTACTCAACGATGATGAATAGGGGGCGGATCGAACATCGCATATGTTCGCTAGTGATGTTGCGAATTGTACGCCGGGCGAATAGTTCCCGGCGAACATAACTTGTTCGCGTTCACTACGGCGGGCGAACATATGCAATGTTCGATCTGCCCCCTATTCGTTATAATTGAGTAAACTTTGACCCTGTATCTCACAGACTGCAGACACATTTCAGCCAATCAGCAGCAGACACTCCCTCCCAGGGCCGTCTTTAACACAGGGCAAAAGGGGCAAAGTCTCTGTTGAGGGGCCCAAGAGTCCTAAAAAAAAATATATATTTTTTTTTTCATACTTGACTGCTGATGTGACATGGGGAACACACACAGTCACAGTCAAAAGTTCTCTGCTTATATTTATTTGTGAAAAACTGTGCAAGACCGGTGTCATGTGACATGCCAAGCAATTGCCATGTGCTGTTTTTGATGTGCACTGTGCAGCACTGAATGCAAAGCCCTAACTCGGCATCCAGCCATTCCCACTGCATCAGAAAAGGTCCTGCTGGGGTTACCGTTACCAAATAACTGCTCTGGTTGTGGGGATTGTTTCTGGGTAGGACTGACTATAGGCGCATGCAGCAGAAAGCTGGAGCGGCAGGCACATGAGGATTTGAGCATCTGTGCAGCTGCATACACTGCTCTCTTCAGTCTTGAGGCTGTGTGACTCATCTCACACTGTATCCATCCAGCCTTGGGCAGACAGCATCCAGTCTGCAGGTCCCCTTAGCCCTGCTCTTTCTGCTGTGGCCCTAAGATCAACTAACTGAAGTTTGTTATGGGAACAGTGCTTTGTAGAAAGGTGTCAGTGGGAAGAATAAGTGAGTGCACACACGCCCCTCCCCATGTAGCATTGTCTAGTGCAGGGTGAGAGGGAACTTTTTCCTAGCAAAGAAGTGACATGTGCTGCTGTGGCTGATGTATAGTGTCATGCTGATACTTCACACATTAATGTAAGGTTTATTTTTATAGTTTTTGTTTTCTCTCTGTCTCAGATTTTACAGTTTCCCATAGCAGTTCTGCTGTTCCAGTCAGTAAACTTATATTTGTCTGCACCTCCATGCTTCCTCCTCAGTCTTTACCTTGCTTTGCTCCTGTTGGCTGCCCTAAATCTCTTTAACCAGCCCTAAATCTCTTTAACCAGATAACCTCACACCAGAATCACATTCAAAAGAATATTAAATGAATCCACAGTGGAGGAATTTATATATTTATTTACTTATTAGTACTGCTTAGGTCCAGTTTCACATATTGCAATTTATTTCATTTTCTTTAAAATGATTAGCCCAGCAGTGGATGATACACTGCTGGGCTAATAATTAAAAAAAATATAAAATAAATTGATTTAGTTGTTTTTTGGGATGTTGGGGTGGAGAGCGAAATTGCATGGGGTGAGGGTGGGGGGCCCAAGACAAATTTTGCCCAGGGTCCAGTCAATATTAAAGACGGCCCTGTCCCTCCCAGACCCTCCCAGCTCCTGGACAGCAGCCATTTTAGATTCATTCTAATCCTGCATTCTTAGTGAGAGGAGGGATAGTGTAGCTGCTGCTGATTTTATAGGGGAATTGATAGCTAGGCTAGTGTTTTCAGTGTCCACTACAGTCCTGAAGGACTCATCTGATCTCTGCTGTAAGGGCTATAACATCAGTCTTTTTTTTTTTTTGCCTGTGTAATTTTGACTGTGAAACATCAGTCTGCTAGTGTAATCTAATTGCAGTTGCCTGCCTACAATGCCACCACTCATATCTGTTGTAACAGTAGTGTAAATATTTAAAAAAAAACGTTTTTGACTGTGAAACATCAGTCTGCTAGTGTAATCTAATAGCAGTTGCCTGCCTGCCAGCGTGTGTGCCAGGCCCACTTGCCAACTAGTGCCACCACTCATATCTGGTGCCACAGTAGATTGCACGCGCAGTGCCCCAAATTTGAAGTAGGAGGACCGACCAAGCATCTTTTTCCATCTCCAGGTTCCTAAAATCCATGCCATATACACATTCCCTGGCGCCGCAACTGCCTCTGGGAACCTTACCATGGGTCCCAGACCGCACGTCATGTAATTCTCTGTCTGGGAAATTATATATCTATCAAATCTATCTATTATCTATCAAATCTATCTATCATCGTATCTATCAAATGTATATTGCATCTATTGATCTATCTATCTATCTAATCTATGTATCTATCAAATCTATCTATCTCGTGGTTGTGCAAATGTACTGTTTGCGGTTGTTTGCGGTGCGTTAAACGGGGAGTTTGGTCTGTCACTGTGAAGCAGGCGTAACCCTTACACTACCTGATCGATACAACATTATACCTGATGTTTTAAAGCACGTTATTCCAAACAATTTAGGAATGTTAGGTGATTTATGCCCTTTATGGATTAAAACCAGACTCTGCATCAACTATGTAATTTTCCGTGGGAGTTTTGCCATGGATCCCCCTCCGGCATGCCACAGTCCAGGTGTTAGTCCCCTTGAAACAACTTTTCCATCACTATTGTGGCCAGAAAGAGTCCCTGTGGGTTTTAAAATTCGCCTGCCTATTGAAGTCAATGGCGGTTCGCCCGGTTCGCCCGTTCACGAACAGTTGCAGAAGTTCGAGTCCACCGTTCGCGAACGGAAAATTTTAAGTTCGCGACATCACTAATGACCATGCATTTTATTTTATATATCCAATACTTACACTAATATTTATTATACATGACCATGTATTTTATTTTATATATCTAATATTTACACTAATGCTCCTTCTTATCCCCCCCCCCTTCATAAAACATGACCATGCATTTTATTTCAAAGATTGTAGATATAATTGTAATGCTTGTGGGATATTTCCCTATCAGACCAAACTTGTCCAGTAGTCTTCTTAACCTGGCGTCAAGTGGAAGGATAAAGAAATATCCCAAAGTGCGTGTAAGAAATGAGGTAAGCAGTACTCACGGTAGACAGGACAGTCCTTAACGGCAAAAAGAGAAAGGCAATCCAGCAGATTAGCAGTTCAGGGGTAAACCAGCAGAATAGTCAGGAACAGGCAGAGGTCAGCAACAAAGGTAATCCCGAAGTTTAGCAGTTCAGGGGTAAACCAAGAGAATGGTCAGGAACAGGCAGAGGTCAGCAACAAAGGTACACCAGTAGTTTAGCAGTTCAGCGGTAAACCAGTAGAATGATCAGGCAAGGCAGGCAGAGTTCAGTAATGATAAGGCAATCCAGCAATTCAAGGGTAATCAGGCAGAGTGGTCAGACAGGCAGAGTTCGGTAACAATAAGGCAATCAAAATAACAGCAGTTCAGAATAATAGCACCCATATATGCATATTTTGTCATGGAAATTAGGTAAACGCCGGTGGTACCGGCAAAACCTTTTTAGGCTATCCGGGCTCCTGGAACTCACTGCCGGACCGGAATTATGGCCCGGACCACCAGCGGTTTTGCTGGTTTGGCACTGAGCTCCAGGAACCTGGATAGCCAAACAGACGTTGCCAGTGCTGCAAGAGTTTTAGCACATCTCTGTGACATATTATTTAAACATTGATGATAACTTTAGCGATATAGCTATATAGTTATAATAAGGTTTATTACTTATAGTATAGCTTATTATAGTAAGTTATCTTTTTACATAAGGCAGTTAGATGGGCGTTACAGGGGAAGTGTTGTTTACACATTATGTCAGTGTAGGCGGTATTAGGGACTTCGCTGGGCATTCTGGAGGTGTGTGGGTTAGGCGTGATGTAGGTGTAGGCAGGCAGGGGGAGTTAGCTGGACGGTCAGTGTAGGTTAGCCATGACGTAGTTTTAGGTAGTCGTGGGTGGTAGCGAGGAGGAGGAGCGGGAGTATAGCTTAGGCGTGACGTAGAAATAGGCATATAAAGGGAGTTAGCGAGGTCAGGTGTGCTAGTGGGATTAGCCTGCACTGTGCTTTGTACACATCGACAAAAGATCGATATGTTCAAAGCAGCGAAGTGCAGGTTGCGAGGGTGATAGTGGCCATATTTGTCTTGTCAGTTATCAGCTGCCGAGACAAACATCGCCTGAGCTAGTTAGTGTAGGCAATTTTTGAAGTGTGCCTACACTGAAACTAATTTTAGTTTCAGTGAGCGCACTGTTTGCGCCATGTTTTTTTTTTTTAACAGTTTGATTGATCATTGGGCTGTGATGCTGACAAGGTCAGCGAACCATTTTCCCGATGGTCTGTTGATGATTTAAACATCATGGCCAATGTGAGATGGTCTGGGACTGGGAGAGGACAGTGTGAGAGGAAGGTCTGGTATTGGGAGATGACAGTGTGATATGAAGGTGAGGGTGTGAGAGAGGACAGTGTGAGATGAAGGTCTGGGCTTGGGGGATGACAGTGTGAGTTGAAGGTGAGGGCGTGGGAGAGGACAGTGTGAGATGAAGGTCTGGGCTTGGGGGATGACAGTGTGAGTTGAAGGTGAGGGCATGGGAGAGGACAGTGTGAGATGAAAGTCTGGGATTTCTGAGAATACATTGTAAAATGAAGGTCTGGGTTTGGGAGAAGACAGTGTGAGATTATTATTATTATTATTATTATTATACTTTATGAAGTGCCATCATATTCTGCAGAGCTGTCCATGGTTACAGTTCATTTAAATAAAACAATAATATAAAACTTCTAAGAGACAGGACAAAATTTACAAACACATACAGTAGGAATTGAAAGCCCTATTCCCGTGGGAACTTACAATCTAGAAGGGTAGGAGGTTGAGAAACAGGAGGTGAGGACTGCAATATTGAGAAAGATGTTAATGCAGAGTTAGATAAGGGAAATGTTGTTAGGTAAGATAAATATTATTGAGTTGGGTGGTAAGCTTCTCTGAACAGAAAAGTCTTCAGAGAGCATTTAAAGGAAGAAAGATTAGGGCAAAGCCTGACAGCATGAGAGAGAGTGTTCCAGAGGGTTGGTGCTGCATGACAGAAGTCCTGCAGTCTAGCTTTAGAGGAGGTGATAGTCGTAGATGCAAGGAGCAGGTCATTGTTGGATCTTAGTGGGTGGGCTGGAGTATAATTGTTAATTAGAGAGGATAGGTAGAGGGGAGCGGTGTTGGTGAGCGCTTTGTATGCAAGGGTGAGAATTTTGAATTTTATTCTGCTGTGTATGGGGAGCCAATGAAGGGACTTGAAGAGAGGTGCAGCAGATACAGAGCGACGGGAAAGGTGGATCAGCCTGGCAGAGGCATTAAGGATGGGTTGAAGGGGGGAGAGGCGGGAAAGAGGAAGGCCAGTAAGTAGGTTATTGCAGTAGTCAAGTCGGGAAATAACAAGGGAGTGGATTATTTGCTTTGTGGTGTCAGCACACAGAAAAGGTTGAATCTTGGAAATGTTGCGTAGATGGTTGCAGCAGGATGTAGAAAGCGATTGGATATGGGAGGGCTAAGGATAGATTTGAGTCAAGTGTAACTCTGAGGCAGCGGACTTGGGGCGATGGGGAAATGGTGATGCTGTCAACAGGGATAGAGAAGTCACAAGTCGGCGTAGAGCTTGAGGGGGGGGGATAAGAAGGAGCTCAGTCTTGGACATGTTAATCTTTAGGTGGTGAGAGGCCATCCAGGAAGAAATACCAGATAAGCAGTTGCTGACATGAGAAAGGACAGAGGGAGAGAGAGCAGGGGTGGAGAGGTAGATCTGGGTGTCATCAGCATAGAGGTGATATTTGAATCCATAACTGTTGATAAGTTCAGGACAGATCCTTGAGGTACTCCAACAGACAGAGGCATTGGAGAGGAGGAGTCACTGGCAAATGACACAGAAAAAAACTTGTGAGAAAGTTAGGAGTGAATCCAGGAAAGAGCAGTGTCACAGAGGCCAAAAGAGCTAAGGGTCTGTAGGAGGAGGGGGTGGTTAACTGTGTCAAAGGCAGCTGAGAGGTCAAGTAAGATGAGTATGGAGTAGTGGCCAATATTTTTAGCAGAGAGAAGATTGTTGGTAACCTTGGTAAGGTCAGTCTCAGTTGAGTGTTTGGGGGGGGGATCCGGATTGTAGGGGGTCAAGCAAGGAGTTGGCAGACAGGAAGTGGGTTAGGCAATTGTAAACTAGTTTTTCAAGGAGTTTTGATGTTAGTGGAAGCAGTCATATTGTGCGGTAGCTTTCAGGAGAATTAAGGTCGAGGGAGGGTTTTTTGAGTATGGGAGTGACTTTAGCGTGTTTGAAAGAAGATGGGAATGAGTCAATAGAGAGAGATAGGTTGAAGATGTGGGTAAGAGCAGGAGTGAGGGTGGAAGATAGGGAGGGTATTAGATGGGAAGGGATCGGGTACCGGCAGGTAGTGAGGCATGAGGAAGATAGTAAGAAGGAAACTTCATTCTCAGTGGCTGGATGGAAGATGCAGAGGGTGGCAGAGGGAGTAACTGGACCTGTTGATGGAATATTGCAGGTTGGTGTTGGGATGTTGCTTCGGATAGTATGTGTTTTGTTTAAAAAGTAGTCTGCCCGGTCTTGAGCACTAAAGACAGATGAGGGGGGTGGAGCAGGTGGGTAGAGGAGAGAGTTAAAGATGGAGAAGATTCATTTAGGATTTGAGGAAAGAGTTGATATAAGAGAAGAGAAGTAGGTTTGCTTGGCTAAGTGAAGGGCAGAAGTGTATGAACGAAGAATAAACTTATAGTGTATGAAGTCAGGTTCAGAGTGAGTTTTCCTCCAGACATGCTCAGCAGTACGGGAGCATTTTTGCAATTAGCGTGTTTGCTGAGAGTGCTAGGGCTGTAACTGACGGTGTGATGTTTTGCACAGCTGGGGAGGGGCAAGTGTGTCTAGTGCAGAGGAGAGAGTTTTGTTATAGTAGGCTGTTGCGAAATCAGGGCAGTTACAGTGGAACTGTGAGGGAGGAGATCTTGAATATTTTTTGAAAATTGGAGAGGATCAACAGCATGTAGATTTCGACAGGTGCGGGGGCGGGATGGAGAAGTGGGTTTAGCTGTTGCATTAATATTATAGGTGACCAGGTGATGGTCTGAAATGGGAAAAGGGCGACAGGTGAGGTCAGATATAGAACATAGGTAGGAAAATACCAGGTCGATGGAGTGTCCATCACGGTGGGTAGGGAATAGGGTGGATTGTGAGAAACCGAAGGAGGATGTGAGTGAAAAAAGTTTAGAGGCAGCAGGGGCAGACGGGTTGTCAATGGGAATGTTGAAGTCCCCAAGAATTAGGTTTGGTATATTTGTAGAGAGAAAGTGAGGAAGCCAGGCAGCTAAGTTGTCAAGGAAATGGGAGGTAGATCCAAGAGGGCGATAGATGGCTGCCACTTTGAGGGAGAGGGGGGAGAACAGGCGAATACAGTGGACTTCAAAGGAAGAGAAGGAGAGAGATGGGATTGGAGGTGGGTACTGTTAAGTGCAGGAGGGGGAGAGCAGGATCCCAACACCACTGCCACGTTTCTCACCTGGCCTAAGGGTATGGCTAAAGTGAAGACCACCATGTGTGAGAGCAACAGTGGAAACTGTGTCGGAAGGAGATAGCCAGGTTTTGGTAATTGCTAAAAGGGTAAAAGAATTTGAAATAAACAGGACATGAATGGTTGTAATTTTTTTGCAGACAGAGCGAGAGTTCCATAGTGCACAAGTGAAAGGAGTGTGTGCATATGGGATGCATTGGATGGAAATGAGGTTATGTGTGTTGCTTTTATTAAAGTTACTAAAAGGAGTGTGTGATTGGGTAATGGTGGGAATGAGGGTGGGCCCAGAATTTGGAGAGATGTCGCCTGATGCTAATAGAAGCAAGATGGAAAGTAAGAGTAGGTGAGAATGAGATTTATAGCAGTGGGGGCATTTCTGTGAGGTGGTGCAGTTTAGTGACATAGATTTTAAAATAGAAAGTAGTTCATGAAAGCTAAGGTATGGAGAGAGGGGCCGATATAAACTGCATGTGGAGAAGGGTAAGGTATGAGCATGTGAGTCTGCCTGTGGAATAGGCATGAGGCTGTTGAAAGGAAAAGCAGTTCTGAAAACATAGCAGAATTTTAAGTACAACATTTTGGTTTTGAAGAGAAAATATTAAGCCTGCCTCAAGTCTTCTTCAATTCTTGTTCAATTCTTGACTAATTCTTAGCGCTGTCACTTAAAGATGTCACTTAGAGAGATGGTGTTCTCTGCAAATGCTAAACCCAGCAAATGCTATCCCTAAAGCTGATCTTAAATTTATAGGGCTTCTGCAGACAGCGGAGTTAAATCACTTAACTGAGTGGAGACATGGAGATGAGTGACGCACAGGTGAGACAAGGTCTAGGATTAGGAGAAGACAGTGTGAGATAAAGGTGAGGGTTTGGGAGAGGACAGTGTGAGAGGAAGGTCTGGTATTGGGAGATGAGTGTGAGATGAAGGTGAGGGTGTGGGAGAGGACAGTGGCCCCTACTTATCAAGCCGTCGACTTTCTTGCATTCAACGGCCCCAATACGCTCGCCTAAGTTAGCCTAACATCACTGCCATGGACCTGAATACGCTCTCCAAAATTATCAAAAAAGCTGTCAAAAATCTGCGCACCAAGTACAGTGCGATGAGCAGTGGACTGTTGTTAACTAACAGTCATCGATCTCGCTGCTCTTCAGCTTTTTTACAGCTTTCTTGCTACCCTGTCACTAACCTCCCACACTATACTATCCTGTTTTATCCCCCTATACCGCTGCTCCCGGAGCCCCCCGCAACTCTAATAAATATATTAACCCCTAAACCGCCGCACCCGGAGCCCACCGCAACTCTAATAAATATATTAACCCCTAAACTGCCGCTCCTGCAGCCCACCGCAACTCTAATAAATATATTAACCCCTAAACCGCCGCTCCCGGAGCCCCCCCGCAACTAAATAAAGTTATTAACCCCTAAACCGCCGCTCCCGGAGCCCACCGCCGCCACTATATTAAATGTATTAACCCCTAAACCTAACACCCACTAACTTAATTTTATTTAGATTTATTTAAATTATATTTCCTATAATTAACTAAATTATTCCTATTTAAAACTAAATACTTACCTATAAAATAAACCCTAAAATAGCTACAATATAACTAATAGTTACATTGTAGCTATCTCAGGGTTTATTTTTATTTTACAGGCAACTTTGTATTTATTTTAACTAGGTAGAATAGTTATTAAATAGTTATTAACTATTTACTAACTACCTAGTTAAAATAAAGACGAATTTACCTGTAAAATAAATCCTAACCTAAGTTACAATTACACCTAACACTACACTATAATTAAATTAATTAAATAAATTAACTACAATTAAATAAAATTAAATAAAATTAACTAATGTACAAAAAAACCACTAAATTACAGAAAATAAAAAAATAATTACAAGAATTTTAAAATAATTACATCTAATCTAATCCCCCTAATAAAATAAAAAAGCCCCCCAAAATAAAAAAGCCCTACCCTATACTAAATTACAAATAGCCCTTAAAAGGGCTTTTTTGCGGGGCATTGCCCCAATGTAATCAGCTCTTTTACCTGTAAAAAAAATTAAAATACCCCCCCAACATTAAAACCCACCACCCACACACCCAACCCTACTCTAAACACTAACCCCTTGAAGATCACCCTACCTTGAGACGTCTTCACCCAACCGGGCCTAAGTCCTCAATGAAGCCGGGCGAAGTGGTCCTCCAGACGGGCAGAAGTCTTCATCCTATCCGGGCAGAATAGGACCTCCAGACGGGCAGAAGTCTTCATCCAGGCGGTATCTTCATCCATCCGACGAGGAGCGACTCCATCTTGAAGACATCCGACACGGAGCATCCATTTAGACCAACGACTACCCGACGAATGACTGGTCCTTTAAATGACGTCATCCAAGATGGCGTCCCTTGAATTCCGATTGGCTGATAGAATTCTATCAGCCAATCGGAAATTAAGGTAGGAAAAATTCTATTGGCTGATCCAATCAGCCAATAGGATTGAGCTCGCATTCTATTGGCTGATTGGAACAGCCAATAGAATGCAAGCTCAATCCTATTGGCTGATTGCATCAGCCAATAGGATTTTTCCTACCTTAATTCCGTTTGGCTGATAGAATTCTATCAGCCAATCGGAATTCAAGGGACGCCATCTTGGATGACGCCATTTAAAGGACCAGTCATTCGTCGGGTAGTCGTCTGTCTGGATGGATGCTCCGCGTCGGATGTCTTCAAGATGGAGCCGCTCCTCGTCAGATGGATGAAGCTAGAAGATGCCGCCTGGATGAAGACTTCTGCCCGTCTGGAGGTCCTCTTCTGTCCGTATAGGATGAAGGCCCGTCTGGAGGACCACTTCACCCGGCTTTGTTGAGGACTTAGGCCCGGTTGGGTGAAGACGTCTCAAGGTAGGGTGATCTTCAAGGGGTTAGTGTTAGGTTTTATTAAGGGGGGATTGGGTGGGTTTTAGAGTAGGGTTGGGTGTGTGGGTGGTGGGTTTTAATGTTGGGGGGGTATTGTAATTTTTACAGGTAAAAGAGCTGATTACTTTGGGGGTATTTGTAATTTAGTATAGGGTAGGGCTTTTTTATTTTATTAGGTTGATTAGATTAGGTGTAATTACTTTAAAATTCTTGTAATTATTTTTTTATTTTCTGTAATTTAGTGGGGGGGTTGTACTTAAGTTAATTTTATTTAATTTTATTTAATTGTAGTTAATTGTAGTTAATTAATTTAATTATAGTGTAGTGTTAGGTGTAATTGTAACTTAGGTTAGGATTTATTTTACAGGTAAATTTATTAACTATTAAATAGTTAATAACTATTTAATAGCTATTCTACCTAGTTAAAATAAATACAAACTTACCTGTAAAATAAAATTAAATCTTAAAATAGCTACAATGTAACTATTAGTTATATTGTAGCTATCTTAGGGTTTATTTTATAGGTAAGTATTTAGTTTTAAATAGGAATAATTTATTTAATTATAGGAATATTTATTTAGATTAATTTAAATTATATTTAAGTTAGGGGGTGTTAGAGTTAGGGTTAGACTTAAGTTTAGGGGTTAATAAAATTAATATAGTGGCGGCGGTGTAGGGGGGCAGATTAGGGGTTAATAAATATAATGTAGGTGGCTGTGGGCTCCAGGAGCTGCGGTTTAGGGGTTAAACACTTTATTTAGTTGCGGCGGGGTCCGTGAGTGGCGGTTTAGGGGTTAATACGTTTATTAGAGTAGTGGTGGGCTCCAGGGGTGGCGGTTTAGGGGTTAATAAGTATAATGTAGGTGGCGTGGTGTAGGGGGGGCAGATTAGGGGTGTTTAGACTCGATGTACATGTTAGGGTGTTAGGTGTAGACATTACCATAGGAATCAATGGGATATCGGGCAGCAGCGAACATGAGCTTTTGCTGCTGTCAGACTCCCATTGATTCCTATGGCATCCGCCACCTCCAGGGCGGCGAATTGAAAACCAGGTACGCTGGGTCGTAAAAGTGGCGAGTGTACCTGCTAGTTCTTTGATAACAAGCAAAAGTAGTCAGATTGTGCCAAACTTGCGTTTGGAACATCTGGAGTGACATAAGCATCGATCTGTGTCGGACTAAGTCCGGTGGATCGTATGTTACCTCACTGAATTCTACTTTTGCCGGTCTGTAGCCTTTGAAAACTAAGGGGAATCAGGCTCGCCACAAATACGCTGCAGAATTCCAACGTATTTGCGGTTGACAGCTTGATAAATAGAGGCCAGTGTTGGGATGAAGGTCTGGGTGTGGGAGAGGACAGAGTGAGATTAAGTTCTGGGATTGGCAGAGAGTTCAGTGTGAGATGAAGGTCTGGGTTTAGAAGAGGATAGTGTGAGATGAAGTTCTGGGATTGCGAGAGGACAGTGTGAGATGAAGTTCTGGGATTGCGAGAGGACAGTGTGAGATGAAGGTCTGGGTTTAGAAGAGGATAGTGTGAGATGAAGGTCTGGGTTTAGAAGAGGATAGTGTGAGATGAAGGTCTGGGTTTAGAAGAGGATAGTGTGAGATGAAGGTCTGGGATTGCGAGAGGACAGTGTGAGATGAAGTTCTGGGATTGCGAGAGGACAGTGTGAGATGAAGGTCTGGGTTTAGAAGAGGATAGTGTGAGATGAAGTTCTGGGATTGCGAGAGGACAGTGTGAGATGAAGTTCTGGGATTGGCAGAGAGTTCAGTGTGAGATGAAGGTCTGGGTTTAGAAGAGGATAGTGTGAGATGAAGTTCTGGGATTGCGAGAGGACAGTGTGAGATGAAGAGGGATATTTGTTAGTTGCAACTACAGAAGGAGTTGCTCCAGCTGAGGTTATTACTTTTGCTCTCCTGCTCCAGCTGGGGGTATAATAAATACTATGCATTTCATTAATGTGTGCTTTAGATAGTTTGTACTTATGCATCTTAAATTTGATGTTTGTGCCTATAAAGCAGTGGAAGATATATTTTCCTTAAGCAAAACATATTTAAGGGCACTTGCTTTAACTTGCATACCGCTTCATTTTCTATCTCTTTATAACTCAGTTTAAAGGTTGTCTCAATGGGTTCCCACACATTTCTACTGATTTCCTATAATGGATCATGAAAATGTAACTTATTTAATAATATTCCTCATAGCATGTCATACTTTAATTACTCAGGTGGATGAACTCTTTCTTCTCCTCCTGTACAGCTGGAACTAGCAACAGCAAAGGATGATATGACCCGTCACTTGCACGAATATATGGAGATGTGCAGTATGAAGAGGGGGTTAGATGTACAGATGGAGACCTGCCGGAGGCTGATCAACCAATCGGAGGAGAGGTACTGGTATATATCGGCCAATCAATTTATCAATTCATAGAGTAGATTTTGGATACATAACCAGATGGTGAGATTATGATACCATTGTCTTAATATGAGCCTGTGTTCATTCCTAGTTGCATTTTTTTCTCTGGGTGTATATCTGCATTATAACCCTGGGGAAAGTGTCTCTAAGGGTGAAGGGGGAACCAGACATGGACTTCCTGCCCAAAGTACCTAAAGGTATACGGCTACACCTCACTGACGAGGCGCACAGAAGGCAAAAACAATCATCTGTGGTTGCCATAATCTTCGTTAAGAGGAGGATTGCCTGGCATTTCAGGGCTGAACCAGCTTTTTTAGGCAGGATCAGGCTGACATATTTCAGGAAAGTTGTCACCTGTGAAAGGCACAATTGGGCTAAAAGAGGCTGCTCCCAGATGCTGACCCACCAAAGAAAAAGCTACTGAGTCATAGTTTGTTCCTGGTTGAGCATGCTTCTCTGTATATATTTGAGATTTTAAAACAACCACTGATCCAATCAAGAGCACTAGTCGCACAATTAAAATGTGTAACTAGCGCTATTCACTGCATCAACGGCAGTTTACGTTCTTGGCTACAGAGTTTATGCTACAGGGTATATTCACAGGCTCCTAAGATGATTACTGGGGTTATGTTACAGGTTTAAATATCTAGCTCCTCATATGATTACTTTGGGCTACCGAGGTTATGTTACAGGGTATAATCAGAGGTTCCTCAGCTGCAGCTGATTACTGAGGGCTAGGCTCCTCAGCTGATTACTGAGAGCTACAGAGGTTATAGTACAGGGTATAATCACTGGCTCCTCAGCTGATTTCCAGAGGTTACAGATGTTATATTACAGGGTATAATCACTGGCTCCTCAGCTGATTTCCAGAGGTTACAGATGTTATATTACAGGGTATAATCACAGGCTCCTCAGCTGATTTCCAGAGGTTACAGATGTTATATTACAGGGTATAATCACTGGCTCCTCAGCTGATTTCTAGAGGCTACAGATGTTATATTACAAGGTATAATCACTGGCTCCTCAGCTGATTTCTAGAGGCTACAGATGTTATATTACAGGGTATAATCACAGGCTCCTCAGCTGATTTCCAGAGGTTACAGATGTTATATTACAGGGTATAATCACTGGCTCCTCAGCTGATTTCCAGAGGTTACAGATGTTATATTACAGGGTATAATCACTGGCTCCTCAGCTGATTTCCAGAGGTTACAGATGTTATATTACAGGGTATAATCACAGGCTCCTCAGCTGATTTCCAGAGGTTACAGATGTTATATTACAGGGTATAATCACTGGCTCCTCAGCTGATTTCTAGAGGCTACAGATGTTATATTACAGGGTATAATCACAGGTTCCTCAGCTGATTTCTAGAGGCTACAGATGTTATATTACAGGGTATAATCACAGGCTCCTCAGCTGATTCTAGAGGCTACAGATACTATATTACAGGGTATAATCACTGGTTCCTCAGCTGATTTCTAGAGGCTACAGATGTTATATTACAGGGTATAATCACAGGCTCCTCAGCTGATTTCTAGAGGCTACAGATGTTATATTACAGGGTATAATCACTGGCTCCTAAGCTGATTTCTAGAGGCTACAGATGTTATATCACAGGGTATAATCACTGGCTCCTCAGCTGATTTCCAGGGGCTACAGATGTTATATTACAGGGTATAATCACTGGCTCCTCAGCTTATTTCCAGGGGCTACAGATGTTATATTACAGGGTATAATCACTGGCTCCTCAGCTGATTTCCAGAGGTTACAGATGTTATATTACAGGGTATAATCACTGGCTCCTCAGCTGATTTCTAGAGGCTACAGGTGTTATATTACAGGGTATAATCAAAGGCTCCTCAGCTGATTTCTAGAGGCTACAGGTGTTATATTACAGGGTATAATCACTGGCTCCTCAGCTGATTTCCAGAGGTTACAGATGTTATATTACAGGGTATAATCACTGGCTCCTCAGCTGATTTCTAGAGGCTACAGATGTTATATTACAGGGTATAATCACTGGCTCCTCAGCTGATTTCCGGGGCTACAGATGTTATATTACAGGGTATAATCACTGGCTCCTCAGCTGATTTCTAGAGGCTACAGATGTTATATTACAGTGTATAATCACAGGCTCCTCAGCTGATTTCTAGAGGCTACAGGTGTTATATTACAGGGTATAATCACAAGCTCCTCAGCTGATTTCTAGAGGCTACGGGTGTTATATTACAGGGTATAATCACTGGCTCCTCAGCTGATTTCTAGAGGCTACAGGTGTTATATCACAAGGTATAATCACTGGCTCCTCAGCTGATTTCTAGAGGCTACAGGTGTCATATTACAGGGTATAAACACAGGCTCCTCAGCTGATTTCTAGAGGCTACAGATGTTAAATTACAGGGTATAATCACTTGCTCCTCAGCTGATTTCTAGGGGCTACAGATGTTATATTACAGGGTATAATCACTGGCTTAGCTGATTTCTAGAGGCTACAGGTGTTATATTACAGGGTATAATCACTGGCTACTCAGCTGATTTCTAGAGGCTACAGGTGTTATATTACAGGGTATAATCACTGGCTCCTCAGTTGATTTCTAGAGGCTACAGGTGTTATATTACAGGGTATAATCACTGGCTACTCAGCTGATTTCTAGAGGCTACAGGTGTTATATTACTGGGTATAATCACAGGCTCCTCAGCTGATTTCTAGAGGCTACAGGTGTTATATTACAGGGTATAATCACTGGCTACTCAGCTGATTTCTAGAGGCTACAGGTGTTATATTACAGGGTATAATCACTGGCTACTCAGCTGATTTCTAGAGGCTACAGATATTATATTACTGGGTATAATCACAGGCTCCTCAGCTGATTTCTAGAGGCTACAGGTGTTATATTACAGGGTATAATCACTGGCTACTCAGCTGATTTCTAGAGGCTACAGATATTATATTACTGGGTATAATCACAGGCTCCTCAGCTGATTTCTAGAGGCTACAGGTGTTATATTACAGGGTATAATCACTGGCTACTCAGCTGATTTCTAGAGGCTACAGGTGTTATATTACAGGGTATAATCACTGGCTACTCAGCTGATTTCTAGAGGCTACAGATATTATATTACTGGGTATAATCACAGGCTCCTCAGCTGATTTCTAGAGGCTACAGGTGTTATATTACAGGGTATAATCACTGGCTACTCAGCTGATTTCTAGAGGCTACAGGTGTTATATTACAGTGTATAATCACTGGCTACTCAGCTGATTTCTAGAGGCTGTAGTCTTCATATTATATGGGTGCAAAGGCGATATTGCAGGGTGTGTTCCCTTGTTCCTGAGCTGATTGCTAGGAGGCTGCAGAGGTAATGTGGCTAGACAGATTCTTGTCTATTGGGTAGATCCATGACCTGTGTCTCCAGCTGTACTGTAAGTAGTTTCACTACTGAGTTGGACATGCGGCACCATTTCTGTTGTGTTTGTTACCGATGCTCATCTGGACACTTATTAAATAATTGTATTTTTTTTACAGATTTAGTGGTTAATGTTATTGCCATGGTTTTGTGTATTAAGTGTTTTTATGCTGGTGGGAGCTGTGGTTACCTTTGCACGGTAGAGTCATATTTCAGTTTTGCTATTTTATCCTACATACCAGGGCGGTTATTTTACTGTCCTGGCATTTAGTATTCTTGCTTTCAGTAGTGCCACCTGATCCCAAATTTACGGTCACTCTCTTTTCTTCGCAGGTCTCCCCCTGCCAGCAGTGACTCTGCTTGTAATGAGGATCCAGAAGATTCTGACCGGGACCCCCCATCCTCTGACAGCTCAGCCAGATGACCCCCTGAGTTCAGTGTCACCTATCAGGATCTGAAGCTGGATGTATATAAGTGTTTTACCTTCTCATATGTTTAGTAAATGTGTGCGTCTGATGCTTTACCAGAAGCTGGGTGCAATGCTCTGACAGACTGTGGATATCAGGAGCAGCAGCTGGATGCATATTAGTGTGTTGAGTTAATGTGCGGGTGCAAAGCTCTGACAGACTGGATATGTAAGGGCTAATGCTCTGCCAATTGGTGCATATACTTTGAGGTGATGGCATTCTCAGACAGTGTGTGTAAAAGGTGCAATTCTCTGGACAATGCTAATACTGTATATGGGGGTGTGATCCTCTGTAAATCAGGTCACTACTCTGCCACTGCCCATATGTTGTCCGACACTGCCTGTATGTAAGGACATTGCCTGTATATAAGGATATTGCCTGTATATATGAGGTCTCAAATATAGGCAATTTATTTTCCATATATGACATGTGGGATCTTGTGCCCATTCTTGTATTTAGTGTTGGGAGTATAATGATTTCAGGTTAGGACAAACACATATGTTAATGTGATGTTACTGACCCTTTGTGTAAATATGATATATACTTAGCATGATTGTACATAAGTAACCTGTACATACTCTCTATATATAGCAGATCCCTATAAATACAGTTCTATATCACGAGTCTATTCTTTATTTATCTACCCCTTTCCCTCGAACCACTTATATGGGTCCAAAAAAACAAGGAATCACCTACTCACTGTACTCACCAGGGGATTATACCATACTCATATTTATAGAAAGAGAAGTGCTAAACCAGACATGAATATCAACTGTTTTGTTTCTGGTTAAGCACTTCTGTTTATTTAAATATGTATAAAATATGAGTATGTATGCAGATTAACATGCACGAGTACATACGTCATATATATGTTAATCTGTCCATGTTCTTTGGTCTATATCGG